>NC_056746.1:1356804235-1356819235 GCF_019279795.1 Protopterus annectens | reverse complement strand
AATGTGTTTCATCTAATATATGCAAAAATGATGTGCTAGCCATTACTATATATCTTTACTGTATGTAAAAACGTTCATCGTTGCTTTGTAATAATTAATGTAATATGCTAATATCCTTTTCTCTCCGGGCCTCCACTGAAAATGGACACCCACCCAGTTGGACTTTCCCAGTAAACAAACAGATAATATTAATAAATAATAATGTAAACCTTTTGTGGTTTTATGTCAATGGCATTAGCTTAAGCGGTATCATCTTGCGTGCCTCTAGGGTGAGTATAAATATTTTCTGCAAATGATTTCATTTCTGCAAGTTGTTGGTTACGCACACATTTCCAGGACAGTAATTCGCTGGGGGTCTTTGGTGATTGCCGGTATTTGTTTATGTGCAGCTTCTGCGCCAGTAAAGACACACATGTCCTTAACCTTACTTTTTTCCCTTCTTTAACCTGTTATACAATTAGCGATGCGTAGTTTTACATTCTTTATACACCTAGCTGAGTTTACGAAAAAAGTGGCTCCCTGCCTCCTCCCCGTTTTCTTTTTCGCAGACTAACAGACTGTCGGAAAAGCAGACAGACGGGCAGCCCCTACGTCCTGTCAGGGAAGGGCAGGGCAGATAACTGGGTGATATATTAAGGTCACACTTCAGCCCTTTGGTCTGGTATACCGAGACCATAAATCAATGCTTAACTGCGTCTAGAAATAAACAAACAGATAAACAGACAAACAAATGGGGACCCTGACCCTCTCAGCAGTTGGAGAGAAGAAGACGGCTAAAGGACACAAGTCTAACCTGGTGACATACAGCTCTCACAAGAAAGTAGAATTTCTCCAATTACCCAGCAGGAGTGCCACATTCCTGGGCAAGGAAATAGCCCCCTCAAAAAAAAACACACACACATTGCAAGTACTCTGAAGCACTTGCACATACTTCTGCTAATCTGATTTTTTTTTCAGTAGCACAAATGCTCTTTAGTGTTTATAAATGCAGATATGTGTGAGTTTTCGGATTTCAAGTTTTATGACAAATAAAACAAAATATCCCCTTTCCACATACGCCAGCCACAGCTATGACTCGGTATGTTAACGCTACAAATTACAATTAAAAATAAAACTGTCATTCAGAATTAAGGCGGTATTAACTTTAGATAGGTCCTGCCCTGAGTCACATCATGTTGGGAATATATAAAAAGATGTTTTTCCCTCATTGTACTCCTAAACGGTTCTTTTAAACCGCGTCTCTAGGGCTTCAAGGCATGAAGCCAGCAGGTTACAGAACACCTCTCTCTGAACTGCCCAGGTTTTCGGATAATGTACAGATTTTTGCTTTATAGTTTCAGTGGGTTTTTTTGTTTGTTTTTTTATAAATGTTGTGGGTTTTTTTGGCAAACTGTCACTAAGACACATATTGAAGATTCATGCTTGATATTTTCTGGAAAAATATGTGCTAGCACAAAACAAATATTAGGACTTTTCTAAGTTTTTAAGAGCAAGATTTAAAAAGTGTCCCATAGTTTGGACCCCCATCTACAAATTTCTTGCGTTTGGTGTTCGAGTGGTACTGGCTGCTGTAATCTACCCGGTGTAACTGAAGAACAGCAGTTGGACAGGAACAGTAGCAACATATGAGACAACCTGAATCTAATAAATTAAGTAATAAAGTGTGTGTGTGTGTGTGTGTGTGTGTGTGTGTGTGTGTGTGTGTGTGTGTGTGTGTGTGTGTGTGTGTGTGTGTGTGTGTCGTTTTACATATCCGTATCTGTACCTAAGCTATACCGAGTCTTCAAAATGTGTCTCTCACACACACACACACACACACACACACACACACACACACACACACACACACACTGAAGGCATTTTCTTCTGCAGATCATGTCTGGCAGACATCTGACATGTATACAATACGTGGAAATTGCAATGCTGTATGTAATAGTTTGAAAAATCAACAATATCACAGTAACCCGGAGGTGTCCGTGCATACGCGTTTGGCTATGGACAGCGGGGATAGTGGGGAGGGGGATTTCTGGGGTAGTAGCCATGTTAACAGGCACACGAGAAGGGATTTCTGGGGTAGTAGCCATGTTAGCTGGCACATGAGAAGGGATTTCTGGGGTAGTAGCCATGTTAACAGGCACACGAGAAGGGATTTCTGGGGTAGTAGCCATGTTAGCTGGCACATGAGAAGGGATTTCTGGGGTAGTAGCCATGTTAACAGATACACGAGAAGGGATTTCTGGGGTAGTAGCCATGTTAGCAGTCACATGAGAAGGGATTTCTGGGGTAGTAGCCATGTTAACAGATACACGAGAAGGGATTTCTGGGGTAGTAGCCATGTTAGCAGTCACATGAGAAGGGATTTCTGGGGTAGTAGCCATGTTAACAGGCACACGAGAAGGGATTTCTGGGGTAGTAGCCATGTTAGCAGTCACCAGAGAAGGGATTTCTGGGGTAGTAGCCATGTTAACAGGTACACGAGAAGGGATTTCTGGGGTAGTAGCCATGTTAACAGGCACACGAGAAGGGATTTCTGGGGTAGTAGCCATGTTAACAGACACACGAGAAGGGATTTCTGGGGTAGTAGCCATGTTAACAGACACACGAGAAGGGATTTCTGGGGTAGTAGCCATGTTAGCAGTCACATGAGAAGGGATTTCTGGGGTAGTAGCCATGTTAGCTGGCACATGAGAAGTGTTACATGCATAAGTGTTATTTTAATGACTGGTGTCGTTATGTCTTTATATTTATACTACTTTTACAAATCCATCCAGCCAGTGGGCTGTTATGGACAGGGTTCCGGTCTATTGTAGATTTAAAAAAAATATATACATTCCATTACAATATAAGAAAAAAATCAAATGCCTGACCAACTTCATTGAAGTACTTAATTTTGGAAATCTGTCTCCGCGGATCTTCTACCATCATTAAGCAAATCACTAGAAAACGTTTGAAACCAGGCACTCTGTCATTTAGTTACATTTTTCATGTTTAAATTTGCTGACGCACATTAATTGCCCATATCAGTTTCACGTAATTAATGCTCCTAGACTAAAATGAGGATATTATACCCTATAAATTAATGTTTTCTTGGAGCCATACGAAATATTTTTCACAAGTTAAGTTTCTGTGTCGTAAGAAATCCAAATTGCTCCATCCAACGTTGTTGTTAAAATGCCTCTTTTTGCCTCCAAACCACATGTAGAAAAATTGATTTCATTTGTAATCAGCCCTTGCTTCATCTAACAAAAGCTGTCAGAAAGGAAATAAACGGAATTGGGTTATTTTTCTAAATTAACCTCTGTGGACAGAGGGGAAAAGGTTAAATTCACAGGAGTCAGACACTGCTGAAGGCTGATGTGGTGGTGAATTGTTGTGGAGCGTGCTTGTGTGTGTGTGTGTGTGTGTGTGGGGGGGGGGGGGGTGTTGCCAGGATTTTAGAGAATGCAGCAGGTCTGTAAGGGAAGGAGCCGAGGTAATCTTTTGGTGGGGGAGGGCCTGGGTTCGGCTCCTGCCTGCCTCCCCAGCCCCCTGGCTCTGCGTTTCGTTTCACACTGTCATTTGCCTATCTCTCTCCCCCAGCCTGCTCAGAGCTGCCTGCCAGACCCTGGGAACCGTTAACCCAGACAAATTAATGGATGGAGAAAGAACAGTCCTGCATTGTCTCAGTGCACGCATACATGGTTCACAACACCACTGCAAGCGTAATACTTCAAAAAGCTTGATTACTCAACTTAGCTGTACATTTGAACCTTTAAAGTGCTGGCAACAACTGTTTTAAATCTTTACTTTATAACAACTATATTATACAGTAATAGCGTGCAGTTTGGAGTGTGCAGTATGTCATAACTCTGTTCCACAAACTGCTCTTTATTTGAGATGTGAATGCGATGTATACTTTGATAAATGGTTGCATCTGTTGATTACTTAATTATTTACTACATTTTATTCACCCATAATCCTGCTGAACCTTACACTAGATGTTCTACTTTCAGTCGACTGAAACACTGACAGATAATGACTTGTATATGTGCACAGATTGCAAACTGCCTGAAAGCAGCTCCAAAGGTATTTTCACAAAATACAGGTGCACGTGGGATCTTGAGTATGTGCCCTGACCTGTCTTCATTGACACTGATTAGGGCAGATTGGGCTATTCTGCCCTGTACCCACCCCCTTCCATTGTTCTAGCTAAGCCATCCCACTAACACCCTTTATAGGACCGTTAATCCTAAGTTTGGTGAAACCTAAGCTATATAGAATCTGACCCAGCAGCAAAGATCATTAGCGTTTCACCAGTCGTCCTTAATAAAATTATATAACCTGTTTAAGGAAAAAGAAAGGTAAAAAGAGAGGAATATATGACAACATAAGAACTCAGTCTAAAAACTAGTGAGAGAAAAAAGTGAACATACACCATAGGCACGCAATTTTTTTTTTTCATCTTGCTGAGAAGGTGCTGGTGATATGGAACAGCCTTACTGAGGTAGTCATGGGGTCAGCACTAGAAAGAGACTTCAAACTGCAACACTTTTTTGGAGGGGGGTCATTACAGGATAGACACATTCTGTGCCTACCAAAATGATCTGACTGGGTGGTCTATACTGATCTTGTGTGTTCTGAAAAGTTTTTGCTCCTGCTAAGGCAAAGGTTGGGCAGGAGGATAACCAAAGGACAGAGTAAACAGTCAATATAAACAAGGCATATCAACACATAATCCACACTCTCATTCTGGAAGTCCATTGTCTACCATAGAGAGTGCAGTATCAGTCTCTATGGGAAATAAACAGTCACCATTAGAAATGTAAAGAACACATATCACCATGCCAATAAAGTGTTTTTCTTTTATACTTCTTATAACTGAATACCTAAATACATTAGGTGATTCACTTACCCATCTTGGCATAAGTATTGCACCACACATTTGTTGCATTAAATGATTTCTATCAAATCGTAGGTGCTCTGTATGCAATGCCTGCTTCTAGCAGTTTCCTTTGTGCACTGCTGTCTTGCAGTGTATTTCAAATGGTTAGAGATATGGCTGCTATTAAGTTTCATTTTGAAGTTGTGGGGTTGATTCTGCAAAGTTCAGACTGGATAACAGCAGGGATGGATCAAAGCTAAAGAAGTAGTTGTACCTGGTGATCTTGCCAATTCAGAAGAAGAACAAAGTAAATGGTTACTTATACAACTGTGCCACCTGTGAGTGAGAGGCACTGGAGGAATGGATGTGAAGTATTGCCTAATGGAGAGGTTGAACAAAAGTACAACAGAAAGAGAGATAACTAGACTGACAAACTAAAGTACTGTTGTGTAAAGTGACAGACAAAGGTAGACAGTGTGACTCACTGGGGTGTTTGAAGACCTGCTTTATCTTGTTAACCATAATCCCCCGGAGACCACAGGTCTCATTCTCTACAGTGGTCATGAAGACAGAGTATTTAAGACAGGGGTGTGGGGAGATTTTATTAGACCACCAAGGAAAGCCTGCATTCTAGGTAGGCTAATGGGGAGTTATCTATTCAACCCCAGGAACCTGCTTGTATTACTGATAAAGGGCCTAGATATTCTGCTAACCAATTAATGTGTTTGCTAAATGTTCTCTTTGCCTGTGATGTGGCTAAACCTTTGATCTTTCATTTTCAGGCCATCACTTTAATTATAGCTCCCACTGTATATTAGTTTACAGAAAAGTGACATATTTGTATTCAATTTTGTGTATAAATTAACACAAACGCATTTTTGTGGTACCAATAAAAGTAAGAGCCTCTCATTTAGTAAGGTAACAATAGGCAGGTATTCTAAATGTAGATTTCTTCTATAGTGCATGCAGTGATATGATAACAATGGATACCCACACAGTACTTGTAGTGTGCCACATAAGAAAACATGAACAATGCAACAATCAGCGTAAACTAAATCACTCACACAGTAGGTACAGTAGTTGTAGGACAAAGGTTTCTGGGGCAATTTGGCAAATTAGAAGTTGTATGACATGGCCAATGTGATATGAATCTCACATATAATTAAGACAAGAATGCTTCATTAAGTAAATTAATTAGAGGGCTGTAGTATGAAGTGCAGGGAGATTATTATTCCAGACATATAACGAGTCACAGATAATGAAGGACAAGCAACAAAACAGTGAATGGGAAGGCACACAACAAAAAGGCCTTTAAAATTAATTAATTGACAGACAGACAGTAAATGCTGTGAAAGTAGATGAAGAACATTTGTGTTGGTATATAAACTGCTCACCAAAATTTGCCAATGTATACATTTCTCATATTACAGTTTCTGAACCCTTACCCAGTCAGTGTGGCCATTCCATTCATTCACCTCTTTGTGTGTAAAAAATAAGTTATCACAATGCCTCCAAAGTCACACCTTCCCAGTATTCATAGGATCACAGGAGATTGCTAGGCTATCAACCTGGAGCTTATTTCAAGCCTAGCCATTTCATCCCAATCTAACAGGGGCAGCCCATGCTACTGGACCGCAGGACTGCAGCCCCCCCAGCTGAAAAGAAGAAGGAAAATAAAATAAAAACCAAACATAAGCCCCAGACCTTCGCGCATGCATGCTCGTGGCATTTCCCAATATCCGGACTGCTGGTGAACCAGTCTGAAGCATGCGCACAGAATCCAGACTGCTGCTGAGACAGTCCGGATTAGAAAGACAACATTCAAGAGCAGAGATCCCAGAAGTCTATGCAGACTGCAACTGCCTAGACTGGAAGGGGATCAGACTGCAACATCTGCAGGCTGGGTAGCAGCTTGCTCTCGTGGGAAGGAGAAGGACTTCCTGGAAGGAAACTGGGATTTTAGTGCAGAACTGCAATGAATGAATGAATGGAGCTGGGCTAGTGTGTGTGTGTGTGTGTGTGTGTGTGTGTGTGTGTGTGTGTGTGTGTGTGTGTGTGTGTGTGTGTGTGTGTGTGTGTGTGTGTGTGCGCGCGCATCTGCATGTGCGTGTGTGTGTGTGTGTGTGTGTGTGTGTGTGTGTGTGCATGTGTGTGAAATGCTCCAATTAAATATACCTGCTGGCTAGAGAAAACTCAGGAAATATATGGTGGTTAGACTCAAACTCTTTACCTTGGGAGCAGATAGCAAGAGCTTGAATTCCCTACCCATCACCACTTGCGAAAATTTTGCCTCATATTTTTATTCTTGTGAAATTTGTGGTTTTCTGGATTTTGAATTCAGTAAATAATGACAGGCATTTGAATTTCAGACTTCATATTCTCCAGAAAGTACATGGTAACACAAAATCTTTTATTCTAGCAATTTTCTGCTTATAAGATTGAAATTTGTTCCTATTTTGGGGGCTGTATTCCCCCATTATTGGCTTTGTCCAGTTTTTTTGTGCTAAGAGGTTGAGAGCTATGGTGAGAACTAAATTCACTAAATGATAGCCATTTAAGTTTCAGTCTACCTGTCTTTCAAGAAACAGCTGAGTTGGCATAGTGGTATGTTGCTCTAACTGTAGTGTATATAATACTGGGTTCAAGATGTGGCAATGAAATGCATGGTGGCAACACAGCATTTTATTCTAGCAACTTTCCAAAATTATACAAGCAACGTTTAAAATGTGTCCGTATTGTTTGGGCTTTTGTCCCCCCAATAAATTTTGGCTTTTTCCAGATTTCCTGTGCTTCAAAGTTGAGAGATACAGTTGAGTGTTGAGTGGATTTTACAAGGAGCTGAGAGTTTGAAGAGAAGTTTAGCGCTGCTTTTGGCAAGGCTGCTTGCATTGTGAATAGCACAACAGGTAGTGTAGTTGTTTTCAATGCAGGAGGCTGTGGGTTTTACTCCCACAGTATGCAGGTGAATTGCTGATACTATATTGTGTTGTACTTTTAAAGGGGGTGGATGCTGCAGTCCTGAGAATGTTCTCTTTGGTGGAGATACCTAGTAACAATGAACCTGTTATTAGTTTGCCATCCATTCTCTATTGCAATATTACTAGATTATCATTTTTTAATGTAACATAGGCAATTTATTCCTCAAGGGCAACAGGCACTTGATTTGTAGATGACACAATGAAATATAAAGTTGTTTGCTAGCAGCAACCTCTTCATTAGTTACATATTTCTTTAATGTGGAATTATTTAGATGATTCTTACTTCTGCAGAGATTGTGCATATTTACTGATACTGGTGGATTATAAAAGTTTGAGTAGACTTTTATGATGGAAATGTTCTGAACTGGGCAGTTTTGTCATTATTCCTGCATGGGTTTTGTTTCATTGTTTACTGTAAAAATGTTCAAAACACCATACGTTTAAAATGCCTTCTAACAACTGTACTGTTATACAAGTAGTATAATTTAATACAATCAGGAAGGTGTATCAAAGAACACATGTATGTTTCCTGTGCAAGGGGCCTATGATTTGAAAACAGCCCAAAGTTAATCTTTATCTGCCACTGGCCAGATGTATTTTCTTTGAATGTGAGTTTCAAGGGCAGAGAAGTTTTAATGGTAAATCTATTTTCATTGTGAGACTGCATTGCTTTGTTCAGCAGATGTCTATTAGTGTTTGTGCTGTAAAATGTAAAATAAAACTTTTAAATGAAATCCAAATCATCGTAGAAGTAAAGCAGTATGCACATTACAGTGTTTATGGTAAATGGGGTGAAATAGCCAAGTAATGGGACATTGGAATAGCTGCAGGGGGAGGCCCCATTCGACCATAATTTTGTGAGGGGGAAGGGTGGCAAACTCAGACAGCCTCAGCTGAACTATACCTCTTAACTGTCCAGATTTTTGTAGGATGAATAGATTTTTGCTTCTTATTTTTGGTTTGTTCCTCAGAAAATTTGTGGTTTTCTGGCAACTTATTTAGTAATGAAGTCACTAAATAATGACAGGCATTGAGTTTCAGACTTCATACTCTTCAGAAAAATGCATGGTAAAGCAAGACATGTTGTTCTGTCAACTGTCTAAGTTTATACAAGAGCAATTTTTAGTACTGTTTGTATGTTCTCCCAATATAGTTGGCCTTGTCCAGATTTCCTGCATTAAGAAGTTGAGAGGTACGCGCAAATAAATTGCTTTATAGAATTAGGTATATCCAAACCTCTCAATTGTTCCTGATTTTGACTCAAAATGTTGCTCTCCCCCTAATAATCCCACTGCAAAATGGTAAATTTGGAAGAAAATATGGAGGGTTTACAATTAATAAATAGTTGTAATGATCAGAATTATAGATTACTTTTAATTTCAGAAATTCATGTAGATTCTCTTATTTTGTCAGATGCTCAAGTTAACAATACTAATATTAAAAAGTGTTTATTCTTTGGCAGGTTCCCAGCTGTGTTGTGTGGCTATTTTATATTTTTGCATCACATTTTTGGTCCGTTTGTCATAATATTGTGGTTTTCTGACAAATTAGTGGCAAATCATTAAAGATTGAAGTTAGGAAATAATTACAGACATTTGAGTTTCAGATTTCATACCCTTCAGAAAATTCATACTTATGCAAGGCCTACTATTCTGTTATCTTTCTAAGTTTATAAGAGCAATATTTAAACATTGTCCTTATGTTTGGGCCTTTGTCCCACTTCTTTTTATGGCTTTGTCCAGATTTCTTGCTCTGAGGTTGAGAGGTATGACAAATGTGTCAAGGGGGCCATCACCATCACCCAGAGACATTTTAAATTGTGACATATGTGTTGCACCCCACTCCCCCACATAGTGACTCTGGATGTGTCCAAGCAAGGCAAGGAACAGTTATGTAGTGTAAGTGTGCAGAGTATTCCCCATCCAAGGTAGAGACAAGCACCACAGTGGCTTTTCACCTGTCCTTGATTTTGCAGAATGTTCTGGTTTTCTGTCATATTTTTATACTGTTGATTTATGCTCCTTATTCAGAAAATGCATGTAGTTGCAGTGCCAGTTGCTCTGTGTTTAAGTAGCAATGCTTAAATGACCATCGGGTAAGCTTGTCTGAGACTGTAAGATGCAAGTAAGCTTTAATAAGCATACTGTTAAAGAATTACCAATATTAAAAGCCTTTTTGTTGTTGCCATGCAGAGAATATTTACATAACTAGATAGCATATAAGCCTTAGGTATTGAAATGCATATGACAGTATTTGTAATAAAGGACAGGATTACAATATTTTCAGAAGCTCATTACATTTGTCAGAGACTTGCATTCATCTTTGCAGGCTTTACCCATAAACTAAACAGAAAGCCAATCTATCATGTGTGGTCCATAACTTGTGCAGTAACTCTTTAAGCAATTCATCTTGAGCTTTTCTTGTTTAATGTTCATTTTTTACTTTGATCATGTTTTCCCATGAAACAAGTAGATAGTTGTTGTCAGGCAGCAGATCTTTTTTTGGATAAGATACATTTTTAAAAGTGGGGGTATCACAGAGATTGCTACTTTCAGCATGTTACTTGGTACTTTTATAAAGCTGAATATAAATTACAATTATAACTGCAGTGCAAGGGGAAGTGGTTTGAGTTGAGTAGTACTTGTTTTTTATATTTTACTTTGACTGGCATTCCAGTAATGTATTTAAAAAGTAATTTATTTTTTCATTCCTCACAACCTTTTTGTTTCCATCTAGATATTAAGTAAGCTGCCATGTAGCCAATGCATTGAAATATTTTTTTCTTCTACAATTCATTTTGTCTTGATTGGACTCTCATAATGACAGTTTGGCACCTAGGGCAATGTATTTAATTAAAGTCCCAGTTTTTGCGGTTTTTAGCATAGCCCCACCCCCTTCTAGTTGCCCCACCCCTTCCCATTGGCCCCACCCATTTGACTGTCTCCTGCAGCCCCCCTTTGATTTGAAGTCAGCAGATGCCACTGCAATCTAATGCCATAGAAATGTTAGTTAATATCTATGATTGCATTTAGTAATGACTGCCCATGTCCCTGTAAGAATTTACAGTGCCCCATCCATTCGTCCAGTTTCCTTTTGAGCAGTGTCATATTGGTACTCTGTTTCACATGAATAGGTAGCCTATTCCAAAGGCACAGCAGTTGCTGGAAGATAAATCTGTCCCTCCAGCATGTCCTATTTAAGTCTCAGGCCATACTTAGGTCCCTGGAACAGGTGACCCTAGTCCAGTTTGATTTATGGATATGCAGCAAATTCATTACGTTTGGGTCTGAGATTAGTCTGTAAGCCAGGTATAAGTCTCCGCTAAGAAGTCTATATGATATAGAGTAAAGTGACAGGGACTTTAGTCATCTGTGTATGACATGTGCTGGAGGCCATTGATCTGCTTTGTTACAAACTTTTGAGGTCTCTCCAATTGCTGCAAGTGCTTTGTATGGTATATGCAGAACGGGGTGTTATACACAATTATGGGCTGGATTAGTACTGAGTATAGAGGGGTTATAACCTCTTTTGCTCTTGAGGTGATGGCTGTACTAATCAAGTGGGCTAAATAGAAAGACTTCCTTATTACAGTAGACACATGGTAGTCAAAGTTAAGGTCACAATCAACTTGTGAACCCAGATCCCTTACCACTTCATGGGTACATAGAAACTTTAGTTTTTTACTTAATTATCCTATTGTTAACCAGGTAGGCACACTGAACACACAGCCCTTTTTCTGGGGTTAGCCAAAAGCAATGTCTGATTAAGGAACTTGCTCACAGTAGACAAGAAAGGGCAGAGGTAATCAGACCCTACACCAAGGGAACTACTGTTCACAGCCCTAACCTCTGCACCAATTACTAGACAGCGTCCTCCTGTTTATAAAAAGTGCAGCACTTCAGTGTTCTGTAGATCTTGTGATGTTATTGTAAGCATCTGATACACTCCAAGGAAATGATAGCAACCACCAGAGTGCCACTGGATTTCATTGTAGAAGTAATCCACTTCCTCGCATGCTAATAGTGCTGCAAACAACTTAGATGGGAAAATGTGTCTCTTTTGCAAAAAATAAATACAAAGTTCAGTGATAAGGATGCCTCTTCAGGTATGCAAGTTTGGATATCAGAAAGTCAGACCACAGAATGTTCATACAGGGCTGATCAAGTACATGAACGATGCAGAGAGTGAGAGAGAGAGAGTGAAAGTAAGTGAGTGAGAGAGAGAGAGAGAGAGAGAGAAACTGATGGAGAAAGTGAAAGGGAGAGAGAGTGAGGGAGAGAGTGAAGGAGAGAGTGAAGGAGAGAGTGAGAGAGAGTGTGTGTGTGAGAGAGTGAGAAATAGAGAGAGAGTGAGGGAGAGTGTGAGATTAAGAGAGATAGAGAGAGAGTGAAGGAAAGAGAGGGTGATACAGAGAGAGGGAGTGAGTGAGAGACAGAGTGAGTGAAAGAAAGAATGAGGGAGAGAATGAGAGGGAGAGAGTGACAGAAAGAGAGAGAGAGAGAGATGGAGAGAGTGTGTGAGAGAGAGAGTGGATGGTGAGAGTGAGAGAGAGAGTGAGGGAGAAAGTGAGAGAGAGAGTGAGGGCGAGATTGAGAGAGAGAGAGAGTGAGTGAGAGTGTGAGAGAGAGAGAGAGAGACAGAAAGTGACAGACAGTGACAGAGGGAGTGAGGGAGAGAGTGAGAAAGATTGAGTGAGTGAGTAAGGGACAGATACAGTGTGAGAGAGAGTGACTGAGAGAGACAGTGAGACAGAGTAAGAGAGAGATTGAAGGAGACAGTGACAAGGTGAGAGAGAGAGTGAGACTGAGAGTGAGTGAGAGAGTGAAAGAGAATGAGAGACTGAGGGACAGTGAGAGGAGAGAGGGAGTGAAAGAGAGAGTGAGAGAGAGTGAGAGAGAGAGAGGGAATGAGAGAGGGATTGAGAGAGAGAGAGAAAGACAGTGAGACAGACTGAGTGGAGAGAGAGAGATAGTGAGAGAGTGAGGGTGAGAGAGAGAGAGTGAGTGAAGGATAGAGAAAGAGTGAGGGAGATAGTGAGAGAGATTGAGAGTGAGAGTGAGTGAGGGAGAGTGTGAGAGTGAGAGAGAGAGAGAGAGAGACTGAAACTGAGGGTGACAGTGAGAGAGAGAGAGAGTGAAAGAGAGTGAGAGAGAGTGAAGGAGAGAGTAAAGGAGAGAGTGAGAGTGTGTGAGACAGAGTGTGAGAATTAGAGAGAGAGAGAGTGAGGGAGACTGTGAGAGTAAAAGACAGAGTGAAACTGAGGGAGACAGTGAGAGAGAGACAGTCAAGGAGAGAATGAGGGGGAGAGTGAGAGAGAAAGTGAGGGAGAGACAGGGAATGAGAGTGTGAGAAAGAGAGAATGACAGAGTGAGTGAAGGAGAGAGAGAGAATGAGTCAGAGGGTGAGAGAGAGTGAGCAAGAGACAGAGTGAGAGAAAGAGTGACAGAGAGAATGACAGAGTGAGTGAGTGAGTGAGTGAGTGTGTGAGTGAGGAGGAGAATGAGAGAGAGAGTGACAGAATGACAGAGAGAGAGAGAGTGACGGAGAGAGTGTGTGTGTGAGAGAGAGAGAGAGGATGAAGAGAGGGAGAGGGAGAGAGAGAGTGAGGGAGAAAGTGAGAGAGTGACAGAGAGAGTGAGAGAAAGAGTGAGAGAGGGTGAGTGAGGGAGACAGAGAGAAAGAGAGTAAGGGAGAGAGTGAAAGAGAGTGAGGGAGAGATTGAGAGAGACAGAGTGAGTGAAAGAGTGAGAGAGTGAGAGAGAAAGAGAACGTGATAGTGAGAGAGGGAGTGAGGGAGAAAGTGAGAGAGAGGGAGAGAGGGAGTGAGGGACAGAGACAGTAAGAGAGAGTGAGTGAGTGAGTGAGTGAGTGAGTGAGTGAGTGAGTGAGTGAGTGAGACAGACAGTGAGACAGGGTGGGAGAGAGATTGAATGAGACAGTGACAAGGTGAGAGAGACAGAGTGAGTGAGAGATTAAAAGAGAGAGAGTGAGAGACAATGAAGAAGAGTGAGAGAGAGGAGAGAGAGAGGGAGAGAGAGTGAATGAGAGAAAGTGAGAGAGAGAAGGAGAGATAGAGTGAGGGAGAGAGGAAGAGACAGAGTGAATAAGAGAAGGTGAGAGAGAGAGAGCAAGGGAGAGTGAGAGAGAGTGTGTGAGAGAGTGAAAGAGAGAGTGAGAGAGAGAGGGTGAGAGACTCAGAGAGTGAGAGAAAGAATGAGAGACAGAGAAAGGATGAGAGAGAGTGAGAGTGAGAGAGACAGAGTGAAAGTGAGGGAGAGAGGGAGATACAGAGTGAGTGAGAGAGGGTGAGAGAGAGAGAGTGAGATAGAGGGTGAGGGAGAGAATGAGAGAGAGAGAGAGAAAGAGAGTGAAAGGGGTATGAGAGTGAGTGATGGAGAGAGTGAGAGAGAGAGAGAGAGATTGAGGGAGAGAGTAAGAGAGAGAGTGAGGGAGAAATTGAGAGAGACAGAGTGAGTGAGAGAGAGAGAGAGTGAGAGAGACAGAAAATGACAGACAGTGAGAGAGGGAGTGAGGTAGAGAGTGAGAGAGAGGGAGAGAGTGAGTGTAGGACAGAGACAGTGAGTGAGATAGACAGTGAGATAGATTGAGAGAGAGATTGAAGGAGACAGTGAGAAGGTGAGAGAGAGAGAGAGAGAGTGAGACTGAGAGTGAGTGAGGGAGTGAAAGAGAGAGTGAGAGCAAGTGAGGGAGAGTGAGAGAGAGAGAGATAGAGAGTGAGAGATAAAAAGAGAGAGAGAGGGTGAGAAAGACAGTGAGGGAAAGAGTGAGAGACAGACAGAGGGTGAGAGAGACAGTGAGCAAGCCTGAGAGAGAGTGAGAAAGAGACTGAGAGTGAAAGAGCATGAAAGGAGTGAGAGAGATATTGAGGGAGAGAGTGAGGGAAAGAGTGTGTGTGAGAGAGAGAGAGTGAGGGAGAGTAAGAGATAGAGTGAGAGAGAGTGAGAGAGATTGAGTGAGGAGTGAGAGAGTGAGAGAGAGTGTGTGTGAGAGAGAGAGTGAGAAATAGAGAGAGAGTGAGAGAGAGTGTGAGATTAAGAGAGATAGAGAGAGTGAAGGAAAGAGAGGGTGATACAGAGAGAGGGAGTGAGTGAGAGACAGAGTGAGTGAAAGAAAGAATGAGGGAGAGAATGAGAGGGAGAG
>NC_056746.1:1356744235-1356799235 GCF_019279795.1 Protopterus annectens | reverse complement strand
CACACACACACACACACACACACACACTTCCTACACTAAATAAGGACACAATGCATAAACACATGTATGTGGAGATACTCAGTAGTAACTTACCAAAAGATCAGAGGCCTCCCAAACGAAGACCACTTACACATATAACAATGCAAAAAACAACCACAATGCATAACACACACACACCAGTGTCTCAACAAGTAAGTCCATAAGGCACGACACCACAAAACCTAATGTATTGGTCATAGATGACTCCATTGTGAGACACATGGATGTTCCTCTCACCAGGCTGGATAAGGAGTGGGTTACAGTTAGCTGCCTGTCAGATGCCAGGATCCATCAAATCACTCAAGCACTCATGTCACTCAACCACAAGTACCAGCATGACTCCCTCATAGGCCATGTGGGGATGAATGACTTGAGATGTACCTCAATATGAAGAGAGGCATGACTCAGTTCTCAGATTTTGTGTTACAGGCTTCTTCAAGGGTTATGCCACAACACAAACAAACATAATTGACTTTAGTAATTGGCTTAGCTTCTGGTGTCGCTCCAAAGGGATCCAACAACTGTCAGCTTGGGAAGACATGGTCAACAGGCCACACTGCTTTGCCACAGATGGTCTGCACCTGTCTCATCAAGGCTTTCAGATACTGACAAAGGCATTAACCACCCCTACTGTGCCTTTTTTGGCAGCCTCAAAATAACTAACTCCTAACATAACAAAATCCTCTCTAGGTAAACTCAAGGTACTGCTGCTTAAAGTTAGGAGTCTAAACAATAAACTGCACTCCCTGAAAGCACTCCTCCCTTTGGAGGATGCTGACGTCTGTGGAGTCACCAGGACATGGTTCATGATTCAAAGGCATAGAAAGCACTCCAGCCAGCCATGTAGGGCTACAATGCCTTCCATACATTCAGATCACAAACTGAGTATAAAAGAACCAAAGGAGGAGGTGTATCCATCGTCATTAAGGATAAGTACTCATCAAGACTGGTCAAACAGTATGACTCTCTTAAGCTACTCCATATCCAGTTAACTATAGGCAACGTCCCTATATCTAGCTATAGGTCCCCCACCACAAAACGGGAAAAGCATACCGCATACCTGAACTTATTGGAATCACTTGCCATAAAGCCCAGCATCTTACTCATGGGTAATTTTAATTATCCTACCATAGACTGGAAAATATACATGACCACAAACATGCTGGCTCAGAGGTTCTTGGATTTTATCATTGCAAATGCTCTAGAACAGCTAGTCAGCACATGCACAAGAGGCTCAAATGTCCTGGATATAATACTCACTAACATGGGAAGGCATTGCACCCCCTCTCCCCGTGTGATGTCCACCCTTGTAAGATCGGACCATAAATCAATCTTGTGCCATGTAATTATAAGACTAGATACCTCATCAAGCTCAAAAACACTTAAGAATTTTCCAAAGCAAACATAGGATGTTTCAAAGCCACCTCAAATGCAGATAATACGGACTTCTATGCAGAGGCATACACCAAGGCACTGTATAACCATTTAAGCAGTTGTATAGAATCGGCTTTACCTTACCAGATTAAAACCAGGTCTTGCCGAAAAAACAAGCCACCCTGGTGGGCCCCTAGTATAAACAGGTTATACAACAAGAGAAAGAAACTAATGTCCAAAAACAAGAGGGAACTGACTCAACAGAAGAAGAAATCCATCGCTAGCTTAAACAAACAAATTAGAGATTTTCTCAAGTCCTCCAAAGCTAATTACAAAGCAAAAATAACTTCCCTAGCTAAGGATAATCACAAGGCATTCTTTAACTATTCCCAAAATCTAAAAGGGAACACCCAGCTATGTGGTGAACTGATTGCAGATGGCACCACCCATACTCAACAGGAAGTAATAGCTAACCTGCTAGCTGACAGATTGGGAGCAAACCTCACAATCCTGTCCCCTCCAGTCATCGCCCACAGTATACCTGCCACTATTCCTCAGCCTATTGGCTCAAGAGAGCAGGTTATCTTGGTGATCTCCAAGCCCAAAGAAATGGCATCACTGGCACCAGACAACATCCCAGGTTGCCATTTAAATAGCTTAGAACATGACCTCGCAAACCCACTTTGATCCCTGTTTAACCACCGTCTGTGAACTGGCTATGTTTTAGTGGAATGGAGGACAGCAACAGTAATCCCTCTGCACAAAGGAGGACCATATACTGACCGTGGGAATTATAGGCCCATAAGCTTGACTAGCCTCATCTGCTAGGCCATGTAAAGAATCATTACGGACTCCAAATGAAGAGATGATAAATCAACAAACAAAGGAGAGTAGTATTGCTGGAACTGAATTCATCCTCAAGTCTTGGTGAGTACCTTCATGAGGTGGACCCTGTTTTTTTACAAAATCTCACCAAGACGACACTGATATATAGAATGTATTTTATATAGCATTTATCATGGACAGAAGTAGGTTAAAACATAAAAAAGACAGCTGGGTACACAAGTCCCAGGATAAAAAAGTTCCAATCCTAGTAGGCACACTGGTGCCAAGACTGGAAAAAATGACAGCGTAGAATCCTCAAGAAATGGAAACATTCCTACAATGGGGCCAGGCCAGGCCCAGGAGGAGGATGGCCCCCTGTCTTAGAAGGAAATAGTCCACAAAAAGCACAAAAACTGGTAGGCCAAAAACGAGCCATAAAGACAGTAGAGTGGACTATTGAGGATAAGAAAGAAATTACGTATTGTTATTATTATGCAAGAAGCCCAGAATTTTCAGACAGAAGATATACAAAAAGACAGAGAGAAATTAGAGAAAAGAAAACTACTTCTACAAGAAAAAAACTGTTAGAAGCTTGAAATAAAAAATTGTGTTCATTAATACAACAATTTTATGAAACACATTATATAGACCAAGAAACCTTGGTTGGTTTGAAAAAAGAAGCAACCGAAGAAATGCAAAAATATAAACAACAAAATATGGAGACTTTTGATAGATATAAAAAAAAGAAATATGGACATGGGAAACAAAGAGAAATCTGATATGGTGCAATATTTATACAAAGGAGAAAGCCAAATCAATCAACACAAAAGAGGGAGACCCAAAGATATTCAAAGAGAAATACAGGCAAAGGCATCCAGATATGGAACATTTCACAGTAAAAATAAGATCACAAGGAGGGAACATAGAACAGAAGATTAGTAAAGTAGAATTAAAAAATAGAAGTCGAAGTTATGGAATACTTGCAAAGTGAAAGACTTAGTATAGAAAGTCTAACGCAGGTTATACTACAGCTTGATGGAACAGTGATCCCCCAAAGTAAGGAGAAACAGGAGGATCAGGACACATCTGAAGAAAAAATATGGGCATGGGAAAGAAACAGAGATTTAATATGGTGTAATATTTATGCAAAGGAGAAAGCAAAACTAATCAATACAAAAAGAGCAGCACCAAAGATATTTGAAGAGAAATCAGGCAAAGGCATGTTGATATGGAAAATGTGACAAAACAAAAATAAGAAAACAAAGTGGAAAAGTAGAAAGGAGAATTAGTAATGGAGAAGTTAAAGAAATAGAAACTGATGTTATGGCTTATCTGTGAAGTGAAGGATTTAGTGTAGAAAATTTAACTTGGAAAACATCACAGCAGGATGGAGTAATGGATTCCCAAATTAAGGCAAAACCAGTGGAGTGGGAAACATCTGATCAGTTGCAAGATGAAGATACTTTGAAGCCTTCCATAGGAAACTAGCACAAACGTTTAGATGGAGTTGCACATTAAGCAGAGCAACAGGAAACTGTGGCAACTCTGATGCAGCCAATGTGGTGGGATGATAGGCTAGTGAGTTCTCATATGAAAGAGCAATAGATGGCCCAGGATAAAATTGAAGAGAATGTGGCACATGAAGATGCTGTGGAACTATCTATAGAATGCCCACAGGAAATGGACAACAAAGAATATGCCCTCAGTTTAGAAGAAAATAAGCTAAGAGAAGAGTTGCTTGCTTTGATTGAGATGGACAGACATGTTAAGATCAATGAAAGAAATAGACTACAAAAAGTTAATAGAACCCAAAAAGTTAGAAGTTAGATAAAACAAATGAAATGAGCACAGTAATTAGGACTGTCCATAGAGATTCGTGTGATATAACAGAAGTAAATAGGATATATTACTGTGCAGCTAAATTAATAACTGATAAAGTTCTACCACAGGAACACAGGGTAGTGAGGGAAAGGAAGGGGAGAAATCGAATGCCATCATGGAAGTATCGAATAGAGAAAACTATAAAGCAGTTAAGACAAGAAGTGTCACTGTTAGAGCAGTATAGAAGAGGGAACAGATCAGCAAAAATACTCAGAAAGATAGATATGATAAAAGCAATGCACAGTATAAGAACTGATCAGGACCTCTTGTGCACTATCACAAATAATAAACTAAAAATCTCAGCACAGGCAGAAAAACTTATAAGATACCCAGATAAATTTAAAGAAAAAGTACAAAATAAGCAATTTATTGATGACCCAAAAAAGTTTTATAGAGAATTGGGAAACAAGGTAAAAGTAATTGAAACACTACCAAAAAAGAAGGAATAGATGCATTTTGGAGAATATATATGAAGACCCTGTGGAACATAACAAAAATACTAAATGGACAGAAGAATAAAAGAAAGAACAAGAAGTTCAAAGTATAGGATATGCAACGGGATGAAGTAACAGCCAGACAGATAGATACAAAGCTAAGAACAGCTCCTAACTGGAAAACCCCAGGCCCAGATGCAATGCCTAATTTCTGCTTAAAAGTATTAACATCTTTACATGAATATTAAACCATGAATAAGAACTATTTATATGTGCACCCCAAACAGACACCAGCCTAGCTAACAACAAGAAAAATAACACTACTACTTAAGAGGAACAAGTAAGCTCTCCTAAAAACTATAGACCAATAACCTGCCTTCCGATGACTTATAAACTATACACTGGAATTGATGCCAACAGAGTTTATAGTCATTTAGAAGAAAATTCAATCATGGCAATAGAACAAAAGGGTAATAAAATAAAGTCATATGGAACAAAGGATCATTTGATGTTAAATAAATTCATCTTGGAGAACTGCAAAAGGGGGAAAAAAACTAAGTATGACGCGGATAGACTACAAAAAGCATTTGACAGTATCCCATATTCATGGATAAAAGAATTCTTAAAAATGTATTAGATACATCCCACACTGATCAATTACATTACAGCAACCATGAAACAGTGGCAAACCACTTTGCAGTTAAGCCATGATAAAGGACAAATTATTATTCCGGGATAATGCTTCAAAGGGGGATATTCCAGGGTGACTCTTTGTCACCGCTGCTCTTTTGCCTTGCCTTTAACCCATTAAGCTATCTACTTAACAGATTAGGTCATGGCTACATGGCTATAATTTGGCTCCCAGAAAAAAACAAAGTGTGAAGATTTCTCATCTTCATTTTGTAGATGATTTAAGAATGTAATTTGGTCTTGATACATGTGCAAAGGCAACCTTTAAAACAGGAATTCTGCAGCAGCAAGAAAACATCAGTTTTGAGCAGGAATGTGATATAAAACAACTTTAGCAAGAGGGAGTGTATAAATATTTGGAACTAATGAAAGATCAACAATAAAATATGAACAAATGTGAATAAAACTTAGTAAGGAATACTTTAGAAGACTTAATTCTAAAACTGCATTGACATCTAGGAACAAAGTTCAAGCTACAAACCGATTTGCTCTTCCTGTCCTAACTTACAGTTTTGGAGTGATTGATTTGCCCCAAAATATGTTGGATAGTTTGGACAAGAAAACAAGAAGGATGCTTCATGCTCATCAAATGATTTATAAAAATCAGTGCTTACCAAGACTGAATATTCCCCATTCTGAAGGAGGCATGGGCCTCTTCAAAATTGATTACATGTATAGATCTGGAATAGTGGGACTGCATACATATCTGATGACCTCACAAGACCCAAATATGGTGAAAGTATTGAAACATGAGGAGAATAAGTCTAAGATGAGTTCCTTGCTTAGTTTAGCAGACGCATATCTGCGTCAAGTGGGAATGGAAATCAGACCAGAAGTAGATAAAAATCAGGCAGCAACACAATGTGCCAAAAAACAAAAAGAAAGACTATAAGGTGAAGGATCAGATGAGAAGGTAAGAAATGTGGAAAAAGCATAAATATAGTTGCAAGTACAGAAAACACCTATAACAACCTCATGTTGATCGGGATTAAATGCAGGAGTGGTTAAAGAGAGGTGAATTTAAACCGAAAGATGAAAGGTTAATATTGGCAGCAGCCCAAGATAGTGGACTATGTACACGCTGGTTTACAAAGTCCATTGAACATGTAGGAGAAACAGACAAATGCAGGTTTTGTAAAACAGAATTGGAAACAGTTGCACATCTTGTTGCTGGTTGTGATATTCTAATGGTCGAAGGACTTTATACTGAAAGGCATAATAATGTGACAAGACTGTTGCACTGGGGATTGTATAAATATTATAATATTGAAGTAGCTGAAAAACATTCAAACCATGAGCCACAAAGCATTACAGAAAATTATGGAAGTTTATATCACGTGGGATCATCAGTTCATAAAATAGATGCAAGAAAACTGGATATAGTAGTCCATGAAAAGAAGACAAAAATAACATTGATTATTGAAATCACTACACCTTGTGACTACAGTGTGGTACGTGCAGAAATACACAAAGTCATAAAATACCAGGATTTGCAGGCATAAATGAGGGCATTGTAGAGGAAGGATACCCAGACAGTTCCAGTAGTAGTAGGAGCAATAGGTTTTATAAAAAAAATGCAATCATACTTAGATATGTTACAGATGCATGTGACTCCATACGAATTGCAGGAGTCATTACTGGGCAAATTGCAGGTGCTGCCAAGAGCACTTCTGGCTAACATCAAAGACTGAAACAATACGAAGTCCTTTAACTTTAATTGTACTTTGACTTAGGAATGGAGTCCATTCCTGTCATCGTATTAGAAACCCAAATGACTTGGAGAAATTAAAAAGAGAGAGACCTTATTAACAAGGACATAGGTAATCCCCAAACTCTAAACCCAACCCAGTATGGATTTGTTAAAGTTAGATCATGCCTGTTAAACATGGCTGATTTCTGTGAGAAAGTCATCAAGGCTCTGGATGAGGGAAAGACAGTGCATGCAACCTATCTTGACTAGCCAAGGCATTTGACACAATTCCCCATGCAGGTATTATAAAGAAACTCTCCCAGTTGGGAATTAACCCCTACATTACTAGATGGGTGGCTAACTCGCTCATCAAAAAGACACATACTGTCAAAGTAGGTGATTTCACCTCTGGTGAAAGGCCAGTCACCAGCAGTATACCATAGGGTTTTGTGCTAGGCTCCTTACTGTTTAGAATTTATTTCTCATGAGACTGGGCAAAATTGGACAGTCTGTGGCTGATCAAGTTCGCTGACAATTGCAAATTGGGAGCAACCAATGAGTCCTCCAGTGATGTTAATATACTGCAGACAGAGTTAACGCAGACAAATAATTGATGCCAAAGCCACGGATTAAAGCTAAATGCAAGAAAATGCATTATTATTCCCTTTGAGAAAGCTGACATCCCTGCTAATTACATTATAGACAGCATCTCCCCTAAGTGTAGACCCAGTGGTACATGATCAGGATACTCAGGTTGATAGCAATATGAATTTTGACCACCACATATCCATAGTAGTAAGGAAATCCTTCTATGTGGCACATCTTATAAGTAAAGGCATTGCATCTAGAATTAAGGATGTTATAATTCCATTGTACTTGGCCCTCATCAGACTAATAATTAAGTACAATGCTCCCTTTTGCATGTACCTCACAAGATACCTGCAACAATTAGAGAAACTACAGAAGTTTCCCACTTAGAAATTTCAGGGTACACAAAACAAGTCTTACTTGGAAAGACTGAAAGCCTTGTCACTGTATTCTGTCTCCTACTGGTTGCTAAGGAGTGATGTGTGCCCAGCTTACAGGGCAGTCACGGACCCGACCCTAATGGAAATGCTACACATTCATGAATCAAACTCCATGAGGGTCACTCTCTCCAGAGATCTTAACCTAACCTCAGACATGATCAGATCATGCTGGAGAGATACAAATATCTCCTATAGACAGCCACTTCTCTGGAACAAGCTTCCAGTTCACATGAAACAGACCCCTTCCCCGGCCCTCTTCAAATGCTACCTAGATCAATGGATGAGTGACTGGAAATAAACTCCTGGGGTGGTTTCCATGTCCATCCTGGATAGAGAAAATCAGTATTAACTACCATAGACCCTTTCTTCTGCAAAATACACTCACCTAACCACTGTCAATTGGGGCAACTCGGGATAAATATGACTAGGCTTGTAAAGGCTCTAGGGGTGCTAGCCTAGTAACTCTTTATGAACCTATTCCCACCCGCCCCCACTACCTCTACATTTATTAGGTCATTAAGGCCATCCCCCTTTTCACCAACCAATCACAACTGTACCTCACTCTGACTCTTCTCCCTCCCTCCCATTTCTCTTTCTGTCTATACTTCTAAGGCTACTCCCCCTGTCCGCCCGCCTACTAACCTCTCTCCTTTAATGTTCTAGTCTCCCCCCTCCAGATTTTTTTCCCTTTTTACCAAGGTAATTCCCCCAGCTTACTACACTCACCAACATCTCCTCACAACATGGATAGAAGCTCTTTTACTACCCTTCCCTCCATTTCATTACTCCTTATTATTTCTTATCTTTTAACAAGTTATGAAACTC
The DNA here is from genome assembly GCF_019279795.1 of Protopterus annectens. Lineage (NCBI taxonomy): Eukaryota > Metazoa > Chordata > Ceratodontiformes > Protopteridae > Protopterus > Protopterus annectens. The sequence goes on along the minus strand of NC_056746.1, from coordinate 1,356,790,449 downwards.
TAGCCATAGCAGAAGCCTACATCCCCAAGGGTCATACCGCCCTACACTCCCATAACCCCTCCAATCTCATGCCTCCCTCTCACTACCCTGTTAATAACCCGATTCCCAAGAGAAGCTATCCTACCCTCCGCTACCCTAAAGCACCCACAACAAAGGATAATCTTAAATTACTAATTAAACTCCAAAAAATACTTAATTACTTGAAAAAATCCATCACAAAAGATGGTGATATCCACCCCTACCCAGGCCCTAATTTTGACCTAGGCCCTAACACCCTGAAAGCAGCCAGAAGCTCGATGGGCCCTAATTTTGACCTAGGCCCTAACTCCCTGAAAGCAGCCAGAAGCATGGTGGGCTCCCTCCTTATGCTTCACCTCAATCTAAGAAGTATCAATAATAAGGTTCACAACTTGCATGCCTTGCTTGCCACCCACTCCCTTGACATCATGTGTCTATCAGAAACATGGCTCAAACCTAGCACTAAGGATGAAGAAATCATCCCACCAGGGTATAATATCCTTAGGGCCGATCGAATAACTAGAAAAGGTGGAGGAATAGCAGTCATGTTCAAGAACTCCTTGAACATCACAATGAATCCACTCCAACCTCCAAAAATCCCTAACCTAGAACTGATTGCCCTCAAGCTATGCCTAAACAACCAAAAATGTATTAATCTCATAGTAATTTATATACTACCAGGCAAAAACATTGAAAACCTAAAACAATCTCTTAGTTGGCTTGCTACCAACTATCCCCAAGAAACCTTAATACTAGGGGACGTTAATATTGATTGGTCCCTCTTCTCCGAACACTCAAATCCTCTCCCCATCAACTTACATGGCTTCTCCCAAAATATTCTATCTCCCACTAGAATTGGAAATACTCAACAAAAAGAGAGCATCATTGACTGGATTCTTACTAACAAGGATCCAAATAACTATACTGCAGGGACCCTTCCCAACGACCTTAGTGACCACCTTATTACCTTTATTATAAAACACAAATGTCCTACTACAAACCATCCCCTAACCAGATTAGTTAGGAACAGTAAGAATTTTGTCCCAGACCGATTTCTTGCAGACCTCAAAGCATGTAATTGGACCATCCTAAAAACTCTACCCTTAGATGAGAGTGTGTCATACTTTAACAACACTTTCCTCAAGATACTTGACGCTCACGCTCCTCAGCGACTTACTAGAACTAAGGAACGTATCTCACCTTGGCTAACAAAAGATACTAAAACCAAAATTAAACTCCGAGACCAGGCCTGGAACAAATGGAGAACTACTAAAACCCCCCTAGATCGCATTAAGTTTGTACAGCTTAGAAACTCAACCAAAGCAGCCGTTATGTGGGATAAAAAACAATATTTCTGTCACCTCCAAGACAAACACCAGCATAATCCTAAAAAATTCTGGGCTGGATTTAATCACCTCCTCCATCCAGGTAAATCTACCACCCCCACCCCGGAGAAACTCATGGGCAAAGATCCAGGTGATATAGCCAACACTTATAATTCTTTTTTTACCGAGACCATCCAGTCCCTCGCCAGTCAGCTTACTACTTCTCCCTCGGCTGTAACCTTAACTAAAGACCCAACTCAACCCTCCTTTAACCTACAACCAACATCCACCTCCTACATTCGAACCCTCTTGAAAAAACTCAAACCAACCACCTTAGCGGCTGACTTACTCCCAGCAAATTACTTACAAATAGCATCTGACGCCATAGCCTACCCTGTTTCAATCTTGATCAACCGGACCATCTCTGAAGCTTCTATTCCCTCAATCTGGAAAATCTCTTATATTATCCCTCTCCATAAAGGAGGGTCCTCCACTGACACATCTAACTACAGACACATAGCTATACTGTCTCCTCTAGCCAAAATCATGGAACGCTGCATTCACAAGCAACTCATTACCCATCTTACTCGAAACAACCTCCTGTCTAACACCCAGCATGGCTTCCGCCCCCACCATAGCACAACCACTGCTCTCCTCTCCTTTGTTGACTCAGTCAACCACAACCGCAATAATAAATTAATATCCTCTGCGCTCTTTCTCGACCTTTCGAAAGCCTTCGACATGGTCAATCACCAACAGTTGCTCCACACACTGGAAACCTATCACCTTAGCAAATCAACCATAAGTTGGTTTAACGCCTATCTCTCTTGTAGAAAACAGGCGGTTCAGTGGCAAAACAGGCTATCAGACCTACTCCCCACTAACATCGGTGTTCCCCAAGGATCTATACTTGGTCCCCTACTTTTTTCCATATTTATAAATGGTCTACACTCCATCATTCCCAAAGCCACCTGCATTCAATATGCAGACGACTCCACCCTGATCTGCTCTGACGTCTCTCTCACCAAACTCCAAGTCACAACCCAAAACTGCTTTTCCGTAGTTGAAAAATGGTTCTCGGAACTAAAACTTTTACTCAACCCAACCAAAACCAAATTACTTCTATTTTTCCCCACTCCAATTACCTCTCAAGGAAAAGAACCTCCTAATACCAACAACCCAACCTTTCATGTGTCCTCCAACAATGGGACCATAATCGAACCTGTCTCCCACACCAAACTACTAGGGGTGACCATAGACCACAAGCTGAAATTTGATACACATGTCAGCCTGACCATTAAGTCGGTAAACAAGAAACTCGGGTCCATGTATAGAATAAAGAACTTCTTAACCCCGCACACCAAACTAACTATCGCCCGGACCCACCTCCTCTCCACACTCCTTTACGCCTCCCCGATATTCTCCTTCCTCAACAAGAGAGAGCTCAATAAACTATCTAAAACCTATAACCATATAGCCAGATTCATAACAAGTATGCCCTATCGCATCCATCACTGCCAAAATCTAAGGACACTGGAATGGTTAGAACTGCCCAACATTCTCAAACTCAACCAACTCACTGAGGCATTTAAAGCAATCAACCATCCAGACAAAACCCCCTCACTGAACAAAATACTTACCCCCTACTCCAACCTTACATCCCTCAGGTCATCCAAAAGTCTACAAGTACAGACCATTAAATCTAACAACTCGGGAGGTGAGGCACTCTATGCCAATTCCATTGGCAAATCCTGGAATGCCCTCCCAAACAACCTAAGACACATGACCTCTCTTCACCAATTCAAAAAACACCTCAAGGTTCTCCTAAACTCCCAATGGCTATGCCCTTGCTCTAATCCAGACTAACAGCAAACATCCCAGGCCCACCGAAGCCACTACCCAACCCAAAACCTTAAAGGTCTACAATGTAGCCATGTTAGGCCATCTACATAAGTCTGTACCTCTTTTAAACAATATGTATGACCTACTTGCTTGCTTTATTTTGCCTATGAATGTATTAATAATTACTGATCTGCTGATATTTTGTCTATCGACTTCTGTTCTTTGGAGCTTTTCTCCCCGGGCCTCTACTGAAAATGGACATGTATCCAGCTAGACTAGCCCGGTCAACAAATGTAAAATAAAATAAATAAAAATAAATAAACCTATGAACCTATGAATGTGAGTTTCAGTGCATTTTCAAGGAATGTGAGTTTCAAGTGAAGAGAAGTTTACTGTGGCTCATGCTAAATCTATTTAAAATTTGTGCAACTGTTTTGTTTAGCAAATAGCTGTCAGTGATTTGCTTTAAAATGTCAAAATAGTGTTAGTAGCACAAGAGAAACCACACTTGTCTTTGGTGCAGAAGGCTGTGGGTTCTTCTCCCACACCATGTAGATGGGGTGCTGATACTACAATGCACTTTTGGGGGGGTTGTACTCCTGAATGTGTCATCCATTGGATGAGATGTTAAACAGAAGCCCCATCTGTCTGTGTTCATAGTAGCTGATGTGGCATCAGTTATATCCACCTGAGCTATCAAAAAAGAGCAAAGAGTATGGGGAAGTTCCCCAATACCTTCGCCAAATTTACACTAATAGTATAAATACCACTGAGTGTCTCCCCTGAAGAGGAATTACTAGTCTATTGGAATTAACCTGGTCAACAAAGAATATTTAAATTAAAAGTTTTAAGTTAAATACATATCTCTGCCTTCATTTACAACGTAAAGAAGAAAATAATATGCAGATTCACAGACTTGAGCGGTAAATGGGGGGAGGAGAAAGCCGAGTTATGGGACACCAGAATGGCTGCAGGATGGAGGCCCTGGTCCATTCCCTTGCCTAGGGCCCCTTTGACCATGATCCAGCTGTGTGTGTGTGTGTGTGTGTGTGTGTGTGTGTGTGTGTGTGTGTGTGTGTGTGTGTGTGTGTGTGTGTGCGCATGCACTTGTGAGAGTGTGCATGTGTGTGTCAATGCATGTTAAGGGATTAAAAGATAAAGCTGATAGGCAAGGTTGAATGAATGGTCTAAAATATAGCAATTACAAATAAATACAAAGAAATACTGTGTGATTCACACAAGAAACAAAGCAAGAAGAAGAATATACTTTTAGAAGGGCAACAGTAACAGCAAAAATTGTTAGTCATAGCAGATAGCTGAAGGAGAAACAAATAGTAAAGGAAGTCAGTTACTTGTTACTAGATTTTGTAAAAAGAAACATCACTATCCCAAAAAGCTGTAATTTCATTAGGGAGATGGTTATATCATATTGGATGTACCTCATTTTGTGCTTTAAATACCACATGCAAATATAATAAACTGACTGAAAGAATTAAAAGTTGACATGGATAGAAAATGGTTTAGAGATTTGACTCACACTGTGAGTAAGGGAGAGCACAGTGAGCACACTAAGAAGATGAATATGATCAGTAGAGTCCTGCAGGGATCAGTTTTGGGACCTCTACTGCTCTATATATCCACTTTTCCATCCTCCAGTTGTCAAATGATGATCTCTGGTTAACAAAGTTTGATGATGATTGCAAGCTAGGAGACATAGTCAAGTCCCTGTCTGGCATACATGCACTCCAGCTGGGCTCAAGCTGAATGCCAAAAAGGGGAAATATTGTAGTTTTTGATAAGCATCCCCAGTTCCTACTTACTGCATAAATAACATAGCACTTCAAAATGTAAATGTTGTGAGAGACCTGAGTGCATAGTACATGGGTGGATAGCACCCTTATGTTTGACCATCACATTGCAGCAGTGGTTAGGAAATCCTTTTACCTTGCACAATTCATAGCTAAAGGTATGTCTCCTAGATCCAAAGGAGATCTCCCCTCCTTCTAATACACAATGATTAAACCCATCATACAATGTCCCCTTTTGGATGTACCTTATTAAGCATATCAATCAATTGCAAAGACTCCAGAGGTTTGTAACGTAAATGATCAGAGGATGAAAAAACTTTAACTATCAAGAAAGACTGGAGGCTTTGTCCCTGGATGCAGTTTCATATAGACTCTTTATGGGTGACGTGTGCCTTGCTTATAGGGCTATAAGGGATACAGTAGTCCAAGAACTCCTATAGCTCAATAAATCAAGTAATCTAATACTAGAGTCAGAGATCTACTTCTATTCCAACAAATAAATACAACTAGGAAGAGCAATACATCTGTCATGCACTGCCTACCTCTTCTCTGTAACAAGCTTCCTCTCCAAGTTAAGCAGGGTCTGCCTTTAAAAAGAACTAGACAACCGGGTGGGTATTCATAAATTCACCCCTGTCATGACTGACCTGGCACTTCTTAAAAAGAGAGACAAGGCAGCAAGGTGGGTATTGGCAAGAAGGAAATTGCCTTGTGGCTCAGTTGCCTTGTAATTCCTATGATCCCCGGTGACGATGTGAGGTACTGCCAGCTGTGTCAGGAGATGTAGGCCAGTGGATTTGTAACATATGCCAGCACAGCTAGCTGCAGTTTTGTAAAGAATTATATGTTATTTGAATATCAAGCTAATTTGTGCAGAGGCTTGTGTTGAAAATGGATTTGTAAAGTTGCTTGTGTTAAAAATGTATCAACAGTGGGTCATGACTGTATTGTAACTGAATTAAATATCTCTCTCTCTATATATATATCTATATATATATATATATATATATATATATATATATATATATATATATATATATATATATATATATATGTCTACTTTCATTCACTGAAAACTCATTTCACTGAATTTCAAACCACTCACACCAAATCGCTGAAAGCTCAATTCACTGAAAACTCATTTCACTGAATTTCAATTCACCCTCAAAAAAATCACTTAAACCTCAAATCACTGAAAACTTATTTCACTGAATCACATTTCACTGAACGTAAGCATTGTTGGGCAAATAGAACATATACACCCTTTTCCCCACTGTAGTGCGATTCTGGAGTCAGTATATATAGTTGGGGGTGTGAGGAGCACTTTTGGTTTTATATTGTAAGCTTTTGGTTAAATGAGATTAATAAATATAAAAGTTAACTGTGGGGTCGCTACACCCCCACACCCCCCTAACTATATATACTAACTCCAGGATTAGACTACAGTGGGGAAAAGGGCATATACATTTTATTTGACCAACAGTACTCACATTAAGTGAAATGTGATTCGGTGAAATGAGTTTTCAGTGATTTGAGCTTTCAGTGATTTTTTGAAGGTGAATTGAAATTCAGTGGAATGAAAGTAGACCTGTATATATATATATATATATATATATATATATATATATATATATATATATATATAAATGTTAACAGAGGATACTGGATGAGAAGGGGTTAACCTCAGCTCCAACTAACTTTGGAAAATAGTAAGAAATTAAATAACTGAGCCTAGGCTATAAAGATATTATCTCACAGTTTTGAATGAAGCCAGAGATGCAATGTCTGTAAGAAGCATGGTTTGTTAGTCTCTGTAGGAGGAGTAGAAGTTTGTAATTGTCGTATGACTTCCAGAAGCTGCACCAGATATGAGACATGCTCTTGTGTGTGTATTATTGACAGGCAGGTGTTAAATACTGACACTTCTATCAATGGGAGGTTACACAGGAACCAGAAGTCAGATGGCCAGATGTATGCAATGTCATATATTATAGAAATAATGTTTTAATATCAGGTGAGACAGAAGTCTCAGGGCAGACTGTTTCTTGTAACCTGACATAGAAGGATCTTTCACCTACTTCATCTTGCCTTGCTCTATTAAGTAAGTAAGAACAGTAATTATCTAGATCAGTCAGGAAAATATAGTGAGAATAGTTAAGCATTTTGTTCTAGAACTGTGTGAATTTTCCAGCTTTGTTATTTTTAATATTTCATATAATTGAAACTCTGTTGTTTACTGTAAATAGGTATTGTATTTTTCATATTATTTTATCATTTAGTATTAAATATATTTAAACTTTTCATTGTGGCTGGTCCTTTATTAAATATTTAACCTTTTAGAGTACTTATATATATTGGTGATGCTGTGGCCACTCCTGAAGCCTGTCTTTTTGGTTAACATTAGCATTTGTATTAATATTAATTTCACTCAGTATAATTGGGTGCCCTTGCAAGAGTCTTTGGTGGCTGACTTAGTGTCTGCTGGCAGTGATAACTACCTTATAGTCTGGGCAGAAGGGTTCACAGTGGGTAAATCTGTGCCAGCCCTTCCCAGGTGTGTGTGTGTGTGTGTGTGTGTGTGTGTGTGTGTGTGTGTGTGTGTGTGTGTGTGTGTGTGTGTGAAAATCAAATCTCACAGTGTGTGGGTGTCAGCTACTTGGAGCAGAGACATGCACTGGTTTCACAGAGAGGGTGTTGGAGGACTTGGCTTGGACACTCAGCTGAGAACTTAACCCTACTGATGTGCCAGTCAGGATCCTTACTGGGGACCTGGGGAGAGACAGAGAAACCTAGAATCCGGGCATGAGTGTGTTCCCTGTCTGCTCTTAAGGGAAATTGTGCTTGATGCAGGGAGTTACATCTGGAAATACTGGGCATATCCATTTTGTTCCAAGTGAATGTCCCTCTCCAGTATTAGTGGTGAGGATTCAGGCTACTTGATTACTGGCCCAGAATGGGATTGTCACACCCCTAATCATATGATCTTCATAAGACTGCAGGAAGATTAGAGGTAGTTCAAGACATAACAATGAATATTATGCAGCATCCATATCAAATGCTATATAAATATAAACTAATTTAAGAATATCTTTGAGGGGGCAGCCATTGTGGTGCAGCAGTTAGCATTGTTGCCTAACAACAAGAGGTTCTCTGGTTCGATGCTGGGGTGCCTTCTGTGCAGAGTCTGCATGCCCTCCCTGTGGTCGTGTGGGTTTCCTCTGGGTGCTCTGGTTTCCTCCCACATCCCAAAGACATGCTGTAGGTGGATTGGGCACTCTAAATTTGCCCTAGACATGAGTGCATACATGTGTGTGCTTTCCGTGGAAGGTTGGGTGCCGGGCTGGCAACTCGGCACCGTAAAACTCTACTGCCAATCATGAGCAGACAGGTGATCCGCTGTGGCGACCCCTAACCGGAAATATCTTTAAGGAAAAGAAGACACATATCAGTGGGGGTTCAATACAGTGTGATATTTAGGTAGAAGAGATTCACAAGCACAAGAAGCATCATTTTAAAGATAGAGTATATAGCCAAAAGGCGACATGAGGAAGTATTTTTTCACAATAGTAATCAATATATGCGGAAGATTTCAGGAGAATAGACTGAGGTAAAATGAAGCAATTGAAAGACATTTAGTAGTTGTGGTAAATAACACATTGTTGGTTAACTACAGTAAGCAAAAGTAGAAAATGGGCAGTTTAGTGAAGTGGCACTTATCTGCTGTCAAAACCTATGCCTCTAAATTTAGGTCTAGTATGCATAAAATCTCTTATCAGCAGTAAAACAGTTATTTCTATTGAAACCTATATAATATCCTAAACATAACTTTACAACTTGTATGACTGAACTGTGTTATCAGCTTTGGTGCACTACAGTGTTTCATTTTTTGAAGTGCCCATTCTGTGACGTCCCCACTCTGGGCCAGTAATCAAGGAGCCTGAATACTTACCACTGGCATTGTAGAGGGAAGCTCACTTGGAACAAAAATGGATGCACCCATTATTTCCTGATGCAGCTCTCTGCATCAAGTAGAAATTCTCTTAAGAACACACAGGGAACACACTCAGTCTGGGGTCTGGGTTTCTCTATCTGTCTCCCTCCAGGTCCCCAGTAAGACTCTCCACTGGCACAGCTATAGAGTTGAGACCTCAGCTGAGTGTCCAAGGCAAGTTCTCCACCACTCTCTCTGTGAAACCAGTGCTTCGTGCCCCTGCTCCAAGAACTGACACACACACACACACACACACACACACACACACACACACACACACACACACACACACACACACACACACACACACACACACACACACACACACACACACACACACACACACACCTGGGAAAGGTTGGCAAAGATTTATTAAATATGCCCCTTTCTGCCTAGACTATAAGGTAGTTACATCACCACCAGACACTCCAAAGCCAGCTACTCTAAGGCTCTTGTGGGGGTACCCAGTTATACTAAGTGAAATTAATATTAATACAAATAGTAATATTAACCAAACAGCAATGCTTTCAGGAGTGGCTGCAGTGTCACTGAATAAATATAATAACTGTCAAAGGTTAAAATATTCTCTAAAGGACCAGGCACAATGAAAAGTTTAAATATATTTAATAATAAGTAATAAAAGAACATGAAAATACTAAATATCTATTTACATAAACACAAGAGTTTCAATCACAAGAAATATAAAAATAACACAAACAGATTCACACAGATACAGAAAAACAGTACTCAACTAATCTCACTATATCTTCCTGACTGATCTACTGATCTAAAGAATTACTATTCCCTGGTTACTTACCAGAGAAAGGCAGGTTCCAAAAACAGAGTGGTCTGAGACTTCAGTCTCACCTAGTATTAAAATATCATTTTTTTAGTGCTGGATTATAGAATTACATCACATATATCTGGTCATCTGATCTCTCGTTCCCATGCTACCCCTTTGGCTAGAATCTGTCAGGCTTTATCACAATTGTCAATAATACACACACACACACACACACACACACACACACACACACACACACACACACACACACACACACACACACACACACACAGACACACACAGAGCCTTGTTAAGATCTGCTACAGCTCCTGGGAATCATAAAGCAATTTCAATCTTCTACCCTTCTAGAGTAACAATTAGTTCACTGCTAAGGACAATACAGAAGACTTCCTAGTGCTTGTTTTCCCAGATATTTTTTTTCTTGCTGCAATCAGAACTGTAAGATACAATCTTTATGGCCTAAAATAAGTAATTTAATTTCTTACTATTTTTCAAAGTCAGATGAATTGAGATTAACCTCTTCTCTTCCTCTGTTAAAATGTCTACATTTAAACAGTTACAGTAATACATATATATTTCTTTTTCTGTTCAGCAGGGTACACTGTTGGTACTTTTTTAACATAAGCAGCTTTACAGATACATTTTTTAACACAAGCATCTGTTCAAATCAGTTTGATATACAAATAACATATAATTCTTTACAAAATTCCAGCTATGTGTGCTGGCATATGTTACACATCCACTGCCCTACTTCTCCTGGCATAGCTGGCACTACCTCACATCGTCATATTCTCCTTAACATGTTTTATGCCAATAACAACATTGCCTGTTCTGAATGTGCAAGCTCACATCAGGTATTTTTTATGTTGTTATCTTTCATAATATGTGAGTGCTTGAAAACAGCTCAGTCCAACGTATGTATTGTATGAAGAATTCTAAGTAAATCTTTGACACACCGTATCTCTTTGCATAAAATGCAGCAAGACAGTTCTTCTCCTAGGACTGAAGATTTAATTAAATAATAATTACTGGGGTAGAACACTGATCATTTCACAGGAATACATTTTTATTGAGGTAGAAGGAAAAATAATATATTTTTTATTAGTGTCTTTCTCTTAAACTGTCTCAGAAATTGTAGACACTGTCATATCAAGTTCCAAACCTTTAATGACAGATATCTGTGAAAGCTGCAAACTATTTGTCTTGTTGCCAGTGCATAGCTGGAGGAAATACCCACAAAAAGGCTACAAGTAGTGCCTGTTATACAGGTTTAACAGGATAATGAACAGTGACAACATGTATTTTTGTTCTTCCCCTTTATTAACTAATCTCATAAAGCATGACAAAGCTAGGAAAACCATTCAGGCAAAACAGATGTTTTATTTTTAGTTTATTCAAGTTGCACCTAAATATAAAAGACAAAGCAAGCTAATTTAAAACATTAGCTCTCTTATCAGCTTATTTGCTGGTAGTGTTAAAAGCATGTTAAAAACAATGAAACAATATCCATCCATCCATCCATCCATCCATCCATCCATCCATCCATCCATCCATCCATCCATCCATCCATCCATCTATCCATCCATCCATCCTTAACCCCTTTTTCCATTTTTTGCACAAGGGGTTGAGATGTCACCTCAACAGTGACAACTATTTAGAGCCAAGGTTTACATCACTGGGTGACTAGTCCTGCTCTAGTAGTTCATCCACACCACTCACTCGCACACACATTCACACCTACGGCCAAATTTAGAGTGTCCAGTCCACCTGCTGCATGTCTTTAAACAACAGTTCATCAATAATTACTTAATTTAGATGACAAAGGTTAGCCAAACTCTTCACTTATGCTGTGCTGATGATGCCATAAGAAGGATGAAGCATGCATGTCCACAGCTAGTGGGGTTTGGCTTTATTTGCCTGAATTTGTCCATAAATAGACTAAAATGATAGTCATGGGCATTCAGAATTGCCATATAGCTGAAACACCTGATGTCTTTAAAGGGTAATTTGAATTTATCCCATGTTGCCTCTAATACAAGAGGTTTAAGGAATCACATAGTAGAAAGTCTAGCCTTGCTAGATTTTTCTTTTGTTTTTTACTGATAGTTTTTTTATGTGTGATCTTTTTACTCATTGTTTTAGTTTGTTGTTTGGGATATTTTGCAGACACCCTAATTGCTATGGATATCAGCTGGGTACGGCAACCCTGTGCTTCTAAAGGTTAGCCAAACATTCCACTTATGCTGTGCTGATGCTGTCATAAGAAGGCTGAAACATGCTTATCCACACCTAGTGGAGTTTGGCTTTATTGACCTGAATCTGTCCATAAATAGACTAAAAAAGAAAAAAAAAATAATGGGCATTCAGAATTGCCATATAGATGAAACACCTGATGTCCTTAAATGGTCATTTGCATATATCCCATGTTGCCTCTAATATAGGAGGTTTAAGGAATCACACAATGGAAGGTCTAGCCTTGCTAGATTTTCTTTTGTTTTTTATTAATTTGGATGACTAGAAATGAGTACACATCTAAGATCATAAATAAAAAGAAACAAAAAGTGAATGTTTTGAAAGACCATGTGACACTGATAGCAGTTTCACATAAAGAAGTGATGCATCAAATCTCAGTGGCAACACATAACGTGGGTCAAATGACTTTCTGAGAAACAGTGTCTATAACAAATGCTGCTTCTCTGGTAATGCATCAAAGCATGAAACCATTTAGCCAATTAAATCTACAACCTAACAAACATGAGACTTTTCAGAACTCACTTTGTGAACTCTGAGTGGCCATTCAAAATAATGAATGAAATAAATCCTGTAATCAGAAGGTTGAACAGCTAGAACTATTTCCAAGGACCTACACATTTAAATTTCATGGTGGATAATTCATCATCTCCACTTAATTAACATGGTCTAAGCAGAAAAAAGAACCATAGCATAATGCCAAAAATGGAATTTCAAAATTAAGAATTGCAAGCAAAATAAGGAATTATAGCAAATGATTTTAGAGACAAGATCAAGGAGGCACATCTTAAGATCTGTGGAAGTTAATGTGACCTAGCATAACCAATTACCTCTAACCCTTTAATACATTCAGTGCAAAAAAATGTTCTATGTCTTTATTTCTGAAGAACCAGACTGGTTCTATCAAAATATTACACAAGTCCTGGTTAAGAATGGCTGTACAAAGAGACAGTAAAAACAGTTTTCTTTCATGAAATCAATTGTAAATTGCAATTGTACAAGGTAATAATTTCTTAAAATAAATAAATATAAAAGTTGGAAGACAATGTAACCCGGGTTTCATTTAGAACATGTTCACTATATTAGTATGCTGAATTAAGGTGCATTTTGGGAAATTTTGCTCTTTCATTCTTTATTCTTCTAAATGAGTAATATTTGTTAAAAGAATTTAAATCTCATTTGTTTTCTGCTCATTATAAGGAGTTTGGATTAAATCAAGGGTCTCAATGACTATTAACAAAGTATGGAACAGAACTGGTTGCAACTGTGGAATCCTCTTAGAACATGTTACTTCCTGAACTGTTTCATTACATTCTGTAATCAACTTTATTTTTCATGTTGTGCTTTTAACATTATCCTTTTATTGCTTTCCATTCATTGTATTTAATGAAGAATCATATGTACATATTCTTGCTTTGCTTACATAATGAAACGTTTAAACCTTGTCTAGCAATGACTAACTAGATATCTATCTTGATGAAACTTACCAACAAATCCTTATGAAAAGATCTGTTATAAACTGGGGTACGCATGATAATATCATAGTATCATAAATTAATGAATGGTTTATTGACACAATCAAATCACAGTCTATAGAGTATTATGCTCTTTAACAAAAAGATAACATATCATAAATAAATATATCACAACGACCTAATGTTTAGAAGAATGTAATTCAATTCAGGATGAAGTAGAACATATGAAAAAGTTTCAGAATGTGCAGTCTGTTAATAATTTAGGGGACAGGAAGAACCTAGAAGCAGCTTACACTGTACAAAAAGAAATTAAAGTGATAGAATTTAAACTTATACCAAGGCATGACAATACTGAGTAGCAAAATAATATTTTATAATAGTCTTCATCTAAAATTTCTGAGACAGTTTAAGAGAAAGTTACTAATAAACAATGGCCTCTTGCTATAAGATGTAAGACACACATGTTAGAACTAGGATCCTGTCATCTTATACTAACCAGTCCAGTGAACAGGGTCTTAAGTAAAAAAGTAAAATCTAGATCCAAAGTATTCAATATACATCCTGAGAAATCACATTGTGCTATAGTTATTTATGATCTTATATAACTTTCATAAAACATTACGTAGAAAAGACAAATTGTGTTATGTCTACTTGTACCAAAAGACAAGACTATCTAAGGTAAGCAACACGTATCAGGAGCTTTTTTATTTTCTTATAATATTCCCCGTTGCTAAACAGCTTCATTTGCCTTTTTGTAAAATAATTTATTATTCATCCTCAGGCATTCAAGTTATTTGCCACAGATCAGAACTAGTCTATCCATAGCTGTCAGTATTACTTCTTTTATATAAGATTTGCTGCATTTAAAATTTGGATGAATACAGCTTCTTATTTTTGATGATTTAGCCAAAGTATGTGATAGAATTAAAACATTGCATTTAGGCTTTTCAGCTTTTAAATGACATGTCTTCTGTGAGTTTATGGAGATGCTATTTCAGGACTGGCAGGAGTTAGTCTGACATCTCTGACACTGATGGTCTCTTAGCACTGAATGCAATATTTAATTATTATTAAATGAAAACATTTCCTTTATTATACCACTTCCCTAGATAGTTTTATCTGCATGTTATATTATGTTGTCATTTGATTGCTACCTCTTATTGAGGGTCTGGATATACAATTAAGAGTGCAGTATTTTACAGGAGTCCTTACTTATTAATAAACTGCCCACTAATGTATCTAAAATGAAAGCTATGCTGCACTTTAGTCATTTCCAGTGGTTGCCCTTAGTAGATTAAATGATGCTTAGCTTGATAATGTAACACTCAGCTTATGACCTTAGTAGAGTAAATGATGCTCAGATTGATAATGTAACGCTCAGTTTATGACCTTAGTAGATTAAATGATGCTCAGCTTGATAATGTAATGCTCAGCTTATGACCTTAGTAGATTAAATGATGCTCAGCTTGATAATGTAATGCTCCGCTTATGACCTTAGTAGATTGAATGATGCTCAGCTTGATAATGTAATGCTCAGTTTATGACCTTAGTAGATTAAATGATGCTCAGCTTGATAATGTAACGCTCAGCTTATGACCTTAGTAGATTAAATGATGCTCAGCTTGATAATGTAACGCTCCGCTTATGACCTTAGTAGATTAAATGATGCTCAGCTTGATAATGTAACGCTCAGCTTATGACCTTAGTAGATTAAATGATGCTCAGCTTGATAATGTAATGCTCAGCTTATGACTTTAGTAGATTAAATGATGCTCATCTTGATAATGTAACGCTCAGTTTATGACCTTAGTAGATTAAATGATGCTCAGCTTGATAATGTAACGCTCAGCTTATGACCTTAGTAGATTAAATGATGCTCAGCTTGATAATGTAACGCTCCACTTATGACCTTAGTAGATTAAATGATGCTCAGCTTGATAATGTAACGCTCATCTTATGACCTTAGTAGATTAAATGATGCTCAGCTTGATAATGTAATGCTCAGCTTATGACTTTAGTAGATTAAATGATGCTCATCTTGATAATGTAATGCTCAGTTTATGACCTTAGTAGATTAAATGATGCTCAGCTTGATAATGTAACGCTCAGCTTATGACCTTAGTAGATTAAATGATGCTCAGCTTGATAATGTAACGCTCAGCTTATGACCTTAGTAGATTAAATGATGCTCAGCTTGATAATGTAACGCTCCGCTTATGACCTTAGTAGATTAAATGATGCTCATCTTGATAATGTAACGCTCAGTTTATGACATTAGTAGATTAAATGATGCTCAGCTTGATAATGTAATGCTCAGTTTATGACCTTAGTAGATTAAATGATGCTCAGCTTGATAATGTAACGCTCAGTTTATGACCTTAGTAGATTAAATGATGCTCAGCTTGATAATGTAATGATCAGCTTATGACCTTAGTAGATTAAATGATGCTCAGCTTGATAATGTAATGCTCAGCTTATGACGTTAGTAGATTAAATGATGCTCAGCTTGATAATGTAACGCTCCGCTTATGATCTTTGTAGATTAAATGATGCTCAGGTTGATAATGTAATGCTCAGCTTATGACCTTAGTAGATTAAATGATGCTCAGCTTGATAATGTAATGCTGAGTTTATGACCTTAGTAGATTAAATGATGCTCAGCTTGATAATGTAATGCTCAGCTTATGACTTTAGTAGATTAAATGATGCTCAGCTTGATAATGTAACGCTCGACTTAGAAAAACTTCGACAACTTCTGCATTTTGTGCTTCATGTTCAAAAGATAACAAAACATTTTCACTAGACTGGCTCATTTAAATAAAAGTAAAAGAAATGCCTCACTACCTTTCTGAAAGGTCTCATAGTTTTCAGTATTTTTATTGAGTACTGGCAAATACATAGTATACAGTGGAAATGAAATTCTGTAAAAGAACGATCATTTCTCCTCTCTCCCTCACAGTGTGTGTGTGTGTGTGTGTGTGTGTGTGTGTGTGTGTGTGTGTGTGTGTGTGTGTGTGTGTGTGTGTGTGTGTGTGTGTGTGTGTGTATATATATATATATATATATATATATATATATATATATATATATATATATATGGGTCTACTTCTAAACACCGACACAACGATTCCCCGACACAAAACTCACCGACGCCAAATAACCGACAACACACAAACCTGACACAAACCCGACAACGCAAAACACCGAACACCAAAACACCGACACACGGAACGTAAATAACACGCGACACTACATACCATACACACTAGCCCTGACCCAAACCCTAACCCTAAGGTCCGACACTATCGCACACTTCACCTACCTGCACCCTAACCCTAACTCACTTACACACCCCTAGCCCAAGCTCCGACACTAACGCACACATCACCTACCTGCACCCTAACCCTAACTCACTTACACACCCCTAGCCCAAGCTCCGACACTAACGTACACATCACCTACCTGCACCCTAACCCTAACTCACTTACACACCCCTAGCCCAAGCTCCGACACTAACGCACACATCACCTACCTGCACCCTAACCCTAACTCACTTACCCACCCCTAGCCCAAGCTCCGACACTAACGTACACATCACCTACCTGCACCCTAACCCTAACTCACTTACCTGACCACTCCTACCTCCGTCACTGTCGCACACTTACCGGGTCGCGATCACACATTACCCTTGTCGGTCTTTCCACTGTCGGCGAATCACCCTGTCAGTATACGTACCTGTCGGTCATCTGGCGTCGGTGATTTCCGCGTCGGGGAATCGGCATTTCGGTCTTTAGAATGGGACCCATATATATATATATATATATATATATATATATATATATATATATATATAGAGGTTCCCTATTAAATCAATGAATGCTTATAGCAAACGCTGTTTAATCGAATGTTTTTATTCAAAATGGTGAATGCACGAATGCACAGAACAGCAATTTTTTTTTCCCAGGGAATAAATCACTGGGACGTTTTTGGGGCTTTGCCATTTCCTCTACTATGGTGTGAACTTGGAGTTGGTATATTGATTTGGGGGGGTGTGGGGGGCACTTTGTGTTTGTTTTTTTTTTTCCCTGGGAAAACAATCGCTGTTCCATGTGTTCAGCATAGGATCAATTATACAGCATTCACTATTTTAAGTGTTCACTGTTATAATATAGACCATATATATATATATATATATATATATATATATATATATATATATATAAAATATATATCAGAATGTGAGTTTCTGTCTCAAATGTTCCTTAATAGACATTACCCACGGCAGCTTGTACAAGACATTTACAGTGAAGTGGCCTTAGAAAGACACAATAAACACAAACCCATCCTATTGTATGGGTTTGAAAACAAGCATAAAATAGACCATAGTCGGCAAAATACTGATAGAAACTGCAGCTTCCCTTTACCCATCTCCAGGGACATGGCAGCCATCAGGAAGGTTATCTGCAAGAACTAGAATATTATTAAAGCCCACAATTCTTTCAGCAACCCTTTAGGGACAGAACCTGTGTTTACATATAAAATAAACAGCACTTTGCAAGCTTCCTTTGAGAATAATGATCCAGGCTATTTATTAACCAACCCAGTAAAGGAGGTCATTGTGGCATGTTTAATTGTGGCAAATGTATAGTGTGCTCTGTAATGTACATAGCACATGTATATAAATGTGTACACTATTTCCTTGTTTCATTTAAAAGACATTTTGATTGCCATTCCTCAATGGTAGTTTACATAGCGGTCTGTAACACCTGTCCTGCATTTTACATTGGGAACATGATTAGAAGGCTTTCTGATTGAATTAGGAACATTTGGCTGTTATTAGGAAAAAAGATGAAACCAACGCATTAGGATGGCACAGTATTAGATGTTATGACTTTACTGGTTTCAAATTTCTAGTTTTATTATGATTGATCTTTTTTTTTTGGTGATTTTGACATTTTTCTGCTGCTAAAAGAACTCCGTTGGCAGTTAATTTTAAATGCTGAGATTGTTCCAGGGCTGAATGAGAACTTGAATCTCATATGTGCATTACGCTGGTATGTATGAGCCTATTTGGACATGCCTCACTCTTTTTGATTAGCTACTGTATTTACAGCTGGTTGTTTCTAGATTGTTGATGGGCTAATTTCTGTTTTGATATGTTTCTATTGGGTACTGATGTTGTCAACCATTTTTAAACAGTGTGCACTTGTTATATTACTTATTACACAGTTTTACTTTACAGTATTAGTTCTGATGAAGTTCTGATGAAGTTACAGAATGAAAGCGCTTAACAACAGTTTTGCCTCAGTGTCATATATATATATATATATATATATATATATATATATATATATATATATATATATATAGTTTACTATGGTAAGGTCAAACTGCATCCCATCGAATGATGGCATCATGGACCCACAACTGTGAAAACGACAATGTCAAATTCCGACATTGTCAAAATACAACTCAACTTTGACCACGGAATGGGTTTTAACATGGGTCGAACTAGGGGTGAGATTCGTACTTCGACAATGGATTCAACATTGTCGCCGTTTGGCCTGCGGACTTCGACTGAAGTGGGTTTGACCAAACCCCCTTCAACCTTACCATAGTAAACCATATAAATATATATATATATATATATATATATATATATATATATATATATATAAATATATATATATACATATATATATATATATATGCATATATGTAGGTTCATCGGTTCATAGGTGTGTACTAGGCTAATGGCCCTGGAGCCTTTACAAGCCTAGCCCATAGGATTACCCTGGCATCATGCCATCCAACCTTATATATATATATATATATATATATATATATATATATATATATATATATATATATATATATCTAAATGTGTGTATATGATGTGACAATAGGAGGTATTGCCAGCCATGTCAGGAGAAGTAGGGCAGTGGATGTATAACTTATGCAAGCACAGATAGCTGGAATTTTGTAAATAATTATATGTCAATTGTATATAAAACTGATTTATACAGATGCTTGTGCTGAAAGTTATTTGTGAGGTTTGCTTGTGTTAAAATGTATCAACAGTGTGCCCTGCTGGAAAGAAAAGAAATATACATGCATTATTCTAAGTGAATTAAATGTATATGTATTAACAGAGGACTGGAAGAGAAGAAGTTAAGCTCAAACTTTAAAATATATCTGAAATTAAATTACTTTATGGGTTAAGCTATGAAGATGTTATCCTGCAGTTTTGAATGGAGCCAGACACACAATGCATGTGCTAGAGAATAGTTTGTAGCACCTGTAGAAAGACTGGAATGTTTTTTATAATTTTAGGCTTCCAGATGCTTTAATAAAACTTAGCTAAAGGTCTAGTGTGTATTGTAGAACATAGTTGCTGAACCCTGGCAGCTTCCAGTGATGGAGGATAGTGCAGGAAACAGGGTCAGATGACCAGATGTGTGTGATATCATTCTGTAAGCCGGAAATAATATTTAGATATTAGCAGGAGATTGCTTTCTGCATTCTCTATTCTGTCTTGGATCTGACAACAAAGACTACTCACCCACATTATCTTGCCTTGCTTTGTTCATTAAGTAGGAAAAGTAATTCTTTAGATTAGTAAGGAAAATATAGTGAGAATAGTTAAGCATTGTTTTTCTGTAACTGCATAACTCTTTCCAGCTGTGTTGTTTTCAATATTTCCTGTTCTTAAACTTTGGTGTTTATTGGAAATAGATATTTAGTATTTTCTTGTTCTTTTATTATTTATTATTAAATATATTTAAAATTTTCATTGTGGCTGGTCCTTTTTAGGAAAATATTTAAGCTTTGAGAATATTTTCATATATTTATTTGGTGATAACTTTTAACCGGGTCTGATATAACATTGTTGTTCTTAATGCAAAACTGCTTACCTTTATTAAATTGTTATTTAGTTATTACTACCTGTTTGTATTTGGTGTGTATTTACCTTCTGCTGTGTGAGTCGCTGTGTTTCTTCTTTTTTACAAGTGTATTTCATTTGTGGACTCCAGCGACACTACCTGACGCTTTGTTTCAGGTAAGGAAGTGTGTCCCTTTCTTCACTATCGAGCATGCAGTCTTAGAGTTTGTATGTTTAAGTAGCAGGGGGTATATGTCATGCAGTCTCCTATGTGAGGGGGCTAACCCCCCCTATGAAAAAGTTTTTTTTTCAGCCATATGTGTGATCAATGTTTTTTTACATTTTTGCTTTTGTTATTTTGTTTTCATAAAGAAACGTGGTATTAAAGTAATGGATGAGATGAACAGGTCCATGAAATGACATGGCTTTGGTAAACAAAAAATAGAAATATTGGCAAAGATTGTTCTTTGACAAAGGCAAAAGAACAAAAGTTTTACAGTCTTTCAACAAGTTCTGCTGCAGCCCCAAAGTGATTAAACACAACTTATTTATGCCAGGGTTCTTAGTAGAACATCTCTAGGTTACTTATGGTTCTTTCAATTTATCGTTTGTTTGCTGCATTATACTCCCCAAAACTGCTATTCCAGTCACAGCCTCCTTCTTCATTGAGAGAACAGCTTCTCTGATAAACTAGATGATATCTGACATTTTTATGTATCACACAGAAGGGTGATTGATTGCTTGTTAATAGCACTGTCTGTGGGAATCTTTTTAGCTAATACAAAAAAGTATACCTGCTTGCTTTAAAGGAAAATAAAGCATTTATAAAAAATTTGTGTCTAACAATAATTATAACTTTAATATTTACAGGATGTTTGCTAGTAATAAAACAATTTGCAATATTATTCACAGCATTTTGACAGATCATAGGTCAAGAACCACTTCACAATGTTAGATTGACTCCTCCACATTGAAACCTCTGGTTGCTATTTGCATTGTGGTGGGTTGAGCCTGATATATGTTTAACACTCAACTTAAATGGCTGTACGTACACCATCAACAAAGTTTAGTATTCCAGTCCTGTTTCTTATAGATCCTTATTATGGGGTCATAGTCTGTGGCCAATGTAAATTCCTGTCCATGCAGACAATATTTTAGAGATCAGAGTGCCCCCTTGATTTTGATGTATTCTGTCTCAGTAGCAGAATACCTGGTCTCTGACATACTTAAGTATTTATTAAACATTATGGGTATTTTTTCTCCACAAAAGTCAATAAAAGAACTACCCCTAGACCATATCTGAAGCATCATTATAAACTGTGAAAGGTCTACTGAAACCAAAGGATGCTAATCCTGGTTCTGAACATAGTAAACTGTGAAAGGTCTACTGAAACCAAAGGATGCTAATCCTGGTTCTGAACATAATAAACTGTGAAAGGTCTACTGAAACCAAAGGATGCTAATCCTGGTTCTGAACATAATAAACTGTGAAAGGTCTACTGAAACCAAAGGATGCTAATCCTGGTTCTGAACATAATAAACTGTGAAAGGTCTACTGAAACCAAAGGATGCTAATCCTGGTTCTGAACATAATAAACTGTGAAAGGTCTACTGAAACCAAGGGATGCTAATCCTGGTTCTGAACATAATAAACTGTGAAAGGCCTACTGAAACCAAAGGATGCTAATCTTGGTTCTGAACATAATAAACTGTGAAAGGTCTACTGAAACCAAAGGATGCTAATCCTGGTTCTGAACATAATAAACTGTGAAAGGTCTACTGAAACCAAAGGATGCTAATCCTGGTTCTGAACAACTGTGAAAAGTCTACTGAAACCAAAGGATGCTAATCCTGGTTATGAACATAATAAACTGTGAAAGATCTACTGAAACCAAAGGATGCTAATCCTGGTTCTGAATATAATAAACTGTGAAAGGTCTACTGAAACCAAAGGATGCTAATCCTGGTTCTGAACATAATAAACTGTGAAAGGTCTACTGAAACCAAAGGATGCTAATCCTGGTTCTGAACATAATAAACTGTGAAAGATCTACTGAAACCAAAGGATGCTAATCCTGGTTCTGAACATAATAAACTGTGAAAGGTCTACTGAAACCAAAGGATGCTAATCCTGATTTTGAACATAATAAACTGTGAAAGGTCTACTGAAACCAAAGAATGCTAATCCTGGTTCTGAACATAATAAACTGTGAAAGGTCTACTGAAACCAAAGGATGCTAATCCTGGTTCTGAACATAATAAACTGTGAAAGGTCTACTGAAACCAAAGGATGCTAATCCTGGTTCTGAACATACTAAACTGTGAAAGGTCTACTGAAACCAAAGGATGCTAATCCTGGTTCTGAACATAATAAACTGTGAAAGGTCTACTGAAACCAAAGGATGCTAATCCTGGTTCTGAACATAATAAACTGTGAAAGGTCTACTGAAACCAAGGGATGCTAATCCTGGTTCTGAACATAATAAACTGTGAAAGGTCTACTGAAACCAAAGGATGCTAATCCTGGTTCTGAACATAATAAACTGTGAAAGGTCTACTGAAACCAAAGGATGCTAATCCTGGTTCTGAACATAATAAACTGTGAAAGGTCTACTGAAACCAAAGGATGCTAATCCTGGTTCTGAACATAATAAACTGTGAAAGGTCTACTGAAACCAAGGGATGCTAATCCTGGTTCTGAACATAATAAACTGTGAAAGGTCTACTGAAACCAAAGGATGCTAATCCTGGTTCTGAACATAATAAACTGTGAAAGGTCTACTGAAACCAAAGGATGCTAATCCTGGTTCTGAACATAATAAACTGTGAAAGGTCTACTGAAACCAAAGGATGCTAATCCTGGTTCTGAACAACTGTGAAAGGTCTACTGAAACCAAAGGATGCTAATCCTGGTTATGAACATAATAAACTGTGAAAGATCTACTGAAACCAAAGGATGCTAATCCTGGTTCTGAACATAATAAACTGTGAAAGGTCTACTGAAACCAAAGGATGCTAATCCTGATTCTGAACATAATAAACTGTGAAAGGTCTACTGAAACCAAAGGATGCTAATCCTGGTTCTGAACATAATAAACTGTGAAAGGTCTACTGAAACCAAAGGATGCTAATCCTGGTTCTGAACATAATAAACTGTGAAAGGTCTACTGAAACCAAAGGATGCTAATCCTGGTTCTGAACATACTAAACTGTGAAAGGTCTACTGAAACCAAAGGATGCTAATCCTGGTTCTGAACATAATGGTTCCTTCAGCTACTTAAAGGCACCGTCTGCCTTTAGTGCCTTTTTGACTTTAAGGGACTTGTTTTCTTTTGTCAAGGTTGCAAGAAGGCGCACCAGTTATGTGAAATGGTATACAGACCTTTTGTTTATACCCCGCTAACCACAATAATCCCTTAATTTCTTATTAATAAATGGTAGAAGAAAGTATCTTGCTTCTTTTTAGCTTTTCTCTCTGGGGCCTACAACTCCTCTTCCTATTACGTACCCTGACCATTTTAACTCCATCCATTATGTCTATCTTACTCTTGGAGGCAAGTTAGCCAAATGTGTCTTGTACCTTATGAGTGTGAATCCTTAGAGCGTATAATGATATTGACTAGGAAAGCAGCAGCATATTTGATAAGGGGCTTTAAGAATACATAACCCGTTAATTTTGAAAGGTTGCAGGGGCATCATATAGCCCAACAGGATGGAAAGTGTACTGGAATAAGGCCTTTAGGGTTGAAAAGGCATTCTTTTCCCTGGATTCAGCTGTCAGTGAGGTTTTATCACTATCCTTCTGTCAGATCTAATGTGGCCAATAAACTTGCCTTCCCCAACATTTGTATAAATTCAGCCACCCTGGACATTGAGTAAGTGTCATATTTTAAAATGCTGTTCATCTTCCTAAAATCATTAAAGAACCTGATTGTTCTATCAGCCTTTGAGAATAACACTGTATTAGGGAATTGTTTTTCAGGAGGCAATTCGGAGAGTTAAGGTAAGGGGTCACAGCTCGTATAGAATTACAGTAAGTAAGTAAGGATGGACAGGTATTAACAATGAACAGGTATTAATCTTACCTGACATGATTGCATTCATGCAAGCTGTGCCTCCAAATGAGGTCAGTGCATTGTTGAGGTAAATAAAGAAACAGACAGACAAACAAAAATAAATAAACTAATTTCCAAGTTTAACTGTTTAATTCTAAATGCTGAAGTGTGGACTTTCTTAAGGTTTTAATTTCTGAAGAAACAGTGATTACAATGGGGCAGTGATTGCAATAATAGTGAATTGTATATATCAGCACAATGTACGGCATTACACAGTTGTAACATTTCTTATCCATTTCTAATGGGAAGCAAAGTCAGATTGCAGAAATGTATGGTGTGGCGATACAGAGATCCATCACCATTGTGACAAATGTTTCTCCATAAACCACACAGCATGAGAATATATCGTATCTATCAACATTCTCATCAACGTTTCTCCAGGAACTGTACAGTTTGGAGCTATAAAGCATCCTTTGCTGAGTTGTGATAGCTGATTTTCCAGGAATTAATTACAATCCTTAATGATTGTACTTTCAGTATTTGCAGAAAAAAAATCTAAACTGCAGGGTTTGGGCCTGTAGCTAGAGATATGTAAAGGAAACACAGCTTTATTAATTTTATTTTTATTTAGAAACAAAAAATAAAATGAGTAAAATAAATGGTGTTCCCCTTTTAATACAGATGCACTTGAGGCCCAGACTTCAGAACATAAGACTTATGGCATGAATTTGGGTAGCTGAAATTAGCAAACCCAATACTTATCTACTCAGTCCCATTGTGTTACCAGCCTGCTTACTTTATGAGTCGTAAAGAAATGTAGTAAATGTCTCATGTTTACTGACAATCATCTATTGTTGTCTTTTATAGATGCAGTTTGCAAGAAGTGCAAATATTTGCTTAATTTGGAGGCTAATCTTCTGTCACAATTCAATAATCAACTTGTTGTTACACTGTAACCATGTAACAATATACCCTCTTTTACAAATGTTAAAATCATTCCCTAAGCATGCTATAAATAAGCCTTGGCCATGTAATACTAACACTGTAATACATTCAGGCCTATGCTGTCACTCACACCCATACCTCTTACCTGCTCAGGTTTCACTCAAAGGCCGTACTTTTGTCTCATATTTTTGGTCTGTTCCTCATAAAACATGTTGTTTTCTGGAAAATCACAGCACTGAGGTCACTAAAATATGACATATATTTTGAGTTTCAGATTTCATGTCCTGCACAAAATGCATACTAACATAAATTCTGTTATTGTAGCAACTTTCTAAGTTTATAAGAGAAATATTTAAAACCTTTCCCTATTTTTGGGCCTTTGTTCCCCCATTACTTTACACTTTGTCCAGATTTCTTATGCTAAGAGGTTGAGAGGTATGCTAATACTTAGTCACCTGTTGCTCAAACCTGCATATATAAGGATTCCCTCAGCCCCAATATGCCTTCTGTGTGACTCTGAGCAAGTAATTTGACCAGGCAGTTCCCCCAGACTGAGTCTCAAAAAAAGTCCATGTGGATTGGTGCTCTGCCCAGTTAACGAATAAAAATAAAATAAAATAAAAAGAATTCTGAGACTGGAGGCGCATGTTGCAGTATATTGGTTCTAGGTGACTCTGTAGTGAGACATGGTAATATATTAGTACTATGTGACTCTGTAGTAACACATGTGGTAATATATTAGTACTAGGTGAATCTGTAGTGACACGTGATAATATATTAGTAATAGGTGACTCTGTAGTGACACATGTGATAATATATTAATACTAGGTGAATCTGTAGTGACACACGTGGTAATATATTAGTACTAGATGACTCTGTAGTGACACACATGTTATATATTAGTACTAGGTGACTCTGTAGTGACACACATGGTAATATATTAGTAGCAGGTGACTCTGTAGTGACACACGTGGTAATATATTAGTACTAGGTGACTCTGTAGTGACACACGTGATAATATATTAGTATTAGGTGACTCTGTAGTGACACACATGGTAATATATTAGCACTAGGTGAATCTGTAGTGACACACGCAGTAATATATTAGTACTAGGTGACTCTGTAGTGACACACGTGATAATATATTAGTACTAGGTGACTCTGTAGTGACACATGTGATAATATATTAGTACTAGGTGACTCTGTAGTGGCACACGTGATAATATATTAGTACTAGATGACTCTGTAGTGACACGTGATAATGTATTAGCACTAGGTGACTCTGTACTGATGCATGTGTTAATATATTAGTACTAGGTGACTTTGTAGTGATAAATGTAGTAATATATTAGTACTAGGTGACTCTGTAGTGACACATGTGATAATATATTAGTACAAGGTGACTCTGTGGTGACACACGTGATAATATGTTAGTACTAGGTAACTCTGTAGTGACACACGTGATAATATATTAGTACTAGGTGACTCTGTAGTGACACACGTGATAATATATTAGTACAAGGTGACTCTGTGGTGACACACGTGATAATATATTAGTACTAGGTAACTCTGTAGTGACACACGTGGCAATATATTAGTACTAGGTGACTCTGTAGTGACACACGTGATAATATATTAGTACTAGGTGACTCTGTAGTGACACACGTGACAGTATATTAGTACTAGGTGACTGTAATGACACACATAGTAATATATTAGTACTGGGTGACTCTGTAGTGACACACATGATAATATATTAGTACTAGGTGACTCTTTAGTGACACATGTGGTAATATATTAGTACTAGGTGACTCTGTAGTGACACGTGATAATATATTAGTACTAGGTGAGTCTTTAGTGACACACGTGGTAATATATTAGTACTATATGACTCTGTAGTGACAGACATGTTATATATTAGTACTAGGTGACTCTGCAGTGACACATGTGGTAATATATTAGTACTAGGTAACTCTGTAGTGACCCATGTGGTAATATATTAGTAGTAGTTAACTCTGTAGTGACACGTGATAATATATTAGTACTAGGTGACTCTGTAGTGACACGTGTTAATATATTAGTACTAGATGACTTTGTAGTGACAAACCTGGTAATATATTAGTACTAGGTGACTCTGTGGTGACACACGTGATAATATATTAGTACTAGGTAACTCTGTAGTGACACATGGTAATATATTAGTACTAGGTGACTCTGTAGTGACACACGTGGTAATATATTAGTACTAGGTGACTCTGTAGTGACACATGTGATAATATATTAGTACTAGGTGACTCTGTAGTGACACACGTAGTAATATATTAGTACTAGGTGACTCTGTAGTGACACACGTGGTAATATATTAGTACTAGGTAACTAGTGACACACGTCATAATATATTAGTACTAGGTGACTCTGTAGTGACACATGTGGTAATATATTAGTACTAGGTGACTCTGTAGTGGCACACGTGATAATATATTAGTACTAGATGACTCTGTAGTGACACGTGATAATGTATTAGCACTAGGTGACTCTGTAGTGATACATGTGTTAATATATTAGTACTAGGTGACTTTGTAGTGACAAATGTGGTAATATATTAGTACTAGGTGACTCTGTAGTGACACATGTGATAATATATTAGTACAAGGTGACTCTGTGGTGACACACGTGATAATATGTTAGTACTTGGTAACTCTGTAGTGACACACGTGATAATATATTAGTACTAGGTGACTCTGTAGTGACACACGTGATAATATATTAGTACAAGGTGACTCTGTGGTGACACACGTGATAATATATTAGTACTAGGTAACTCTGTAGTGACACACGTGGTAATATATTAGTACTAGGTGACTCTGTAGTGACACACGTGACAGTATATTAGTACTAGGTGACTGTAATGACACACATAGTAGTATATTAGTACTGGGTGACTCTGTAGTGACACACATGATAATATATCAGTACTAGGTGACTCTGTAGTGACACATGTGGTAATATATTAGTACTAGGTGACTCTGTAGTGACACATGTGATAATATATTAGTACTAGGTGAGTCTGTAGTGACACACGTGGTAATACATTAGTACTATATGACTCTGTAGTGACAGACATGTTATATATTAGTACTAGGTGACTCTGCAGTGACACATGTGGTAATATATTAGTACTAGGTAACTCTGTAGTCACCCATGTGGTAATATATTAGTACTAGGTAACTCTGTAGTCACACGTGATAATATATTAGTACTAGGTGACTCTGTAGTGACACGTATTAATATATTAGTACTAGGTGACTTTGTAGTGACAAACCTGGTAATATATTAGTACTAGGTGACTCTGTGGTGACACACGTGATAATATATTAGTACTAGGTAACTCTGTAGTGACACACATGATAATATATTAGTACTAGGTAACTCTATAGTGACACATGTGGTAATATATCAGTACTAAGTGACTCTATAGTAAGATGTACTGATGCTTCAGTTATCAGACTGTGGAAAGATAAGGTGACAGTTAGCAATCTTTCTACCACCATTCATGATGTGACCAGATCCCCTTGTTTGCTTCACCCAAGGTAGGAGCATGCACACCTTGTTGCCCATGCAGCAGAGGTATAGCCCCCCTTTTGAAGTGAATCTCTTTATGAGACAGTATGAGAGCTCAGAGTGAAATAGAAAAGTGAAACAGAGGTATGGAAGTCAAATCCCCCCACTAAGGGTGGAGTTTGACTTCCGTACTCTACTTTAGCTTTTCAACCAGACATATACGCACACACACACACAGACACACACACACACACACACACACACACACACACACACACACACACACACAAACACACACACACACACACACACACACACACACACAGTTTCCGAAGAAGCAATCCCCTGGCAGCAGCATCTGTTGAAAAGTTTCTGTATCTCTTGACCATATCGCTTAAACTCTTATCACAAGAAATCTGGATAGAGCCACAAATAACGGGAACAAAGAACCAAAAATAGGAATGGATTTAAAAAATTGCTCTTATAAACTTAGAAAGTTGCTACAATAACAGGGTTTCCCTTAACGTGCATTTTTGGAAGCAGAGGTGTGCGTGTGAGAGAGTGAGTGGCAGCAGCAGTAAAGACGTTTGCATACCTCTGGACCTGAAAGCTGAAGAAATCTGGATAAAGCATAAAATAAAGGGGGAACAAAGGCTCAGAGATAGAAGCAAATTTTTAGTTAATGTTCTTATAAAATTACAAACTTGCTTAAGTAAAGGATTTCTGTTAGCATGAATTGTAAGAAGAAAATAAAAGTCTGAAACTCAAATGTATGTCACTAGTAACTTCAATCTGCAACAACTGCCAATGAACCAAATGTTTTAGGAGTAAGGAACCAAAAAATAAAGTAAATGCCTAGTTATTTTTTTAATGATATATTTTGGATGTAAAATGCTTCTTCCAACAACATTCACATATAGTACAACAAATCTGAAACATTAGGCAGAGGAAATATTTTACATCAAAAATACATAACAAAATATAGTAATAAAAAATATAAGTAAGCAAAACATAGCAATTTTATGGAGTGCCCATTCTGTAAGCACAATAATGCCCTCCAGGGTGTGTGCTAATGTGTAATGAATGCCCTTCCAGGGCTGTCTTTGGCGTTGGTCCTCATGACAACCCTGGACAGGCATTAATTGCACATTAACACACACACTGTAAGACATTATTGTTTGCTTAGTGTTTTATCAAACATTGTGAAATGGTTAGCTGCCCATCATGGACATATGGGCTTTCCTTCATGCTTCCTTACAGAAGTTTCACTTCTACCTCACGTGCCAACCATGCACATTCTTTTTTTTTTTTTTTTTTTGCCCAGTGCTCCCCTCCAGTCTTAAGCCCCACTTTCCCCCCAAAACTCTTCTCTCAACAAAAAATGTTCATTTCTTCTTATAAACTACAGCACATTGCTTGATACAAATGCAGAAAACAGTTACTACAGATTATACCATGTATGGAGCGCTACACAGCTTAGGTTTGTTGAAAAAAATCCCTCTAGTTTTCTTTTAAACTGTAGCAAATTGTACATTTGTAGCAAGCAGTTGCTACAGTGCATACCATGTGCATAGTGCTACAGCACTCATGTTTGTTTAAAAATAAAAATTTTAAACTGTTGCACAATACTTGTAGCAAACTGTTGGTACAGTTTTTGCCACATGAAGAGTGCTACAGAGCTCACCTTTGGTCAGAAATGCAATGCCAGCATTTAAATGACAGTCTGTACTAAAGAGCATTTCGGATCAGCTGATCTCAACCCCTAACATTTTGATCCAGGATGTCCCCCCCCCCCCTATTGTCCCACCACAGCTACACTGCTGCATGTTAGGATGAATCATCTTATATGCACTACCCTGAGAGAAATACAAAGAGATAATGTTGAGCTTTATCTGCTTGTGTCTGGGGCAGGCTAAACATTTGACTTGAACAATTTTTTGCCTTCTTCAAGAATAATGCCACAATTTGAATAAAAATAATTGATTTTAATGATTGGTTGCCTAATTGGCATCACTCCAGGAGGATCCATTGTGTGTGTCAGCATTGGAGGTGATGACTGACAGATCACCCTGCATTTCCAACGATGGCTTACACAAATTGGATACAACTTTTTCAGCTTTCATAGTGCCTTTTTTAGGCAAAGTTCAATTTATTAGATATTCTAACCTAGTAAATTCTTATATGGTCTATATTAAACTGGCTCTACTCAGTGCAAAGGGTCTTAATAGTAAATTGTCTGATTTGGAGACTTTCTGACAACTGAGCATCTTTATACATGTGTAGTTAGATAAACTTGGACCCACTGTTCTGATAACCCTCCCCTAATATCAGGGTTTGCTCTAGCCACTCATTTAGACCATCTCTGAGCAATAGAGCAGTATCTCTTTATATCTGTTCTCATATTAAACTGACCCAATACTTCAAAATTCTGATTTTGAACTCTGACATCTTAGTTACATTTAATAATATCACTTATTGCATCGTTGTTCACTATAGAACTCTTCCAGTCCCAACTGGGAATCACATCCTGTACCTGGATTAGCTATATCATGCATTGATTAATCCAAGTAGCCTAATTTTGGTGACTTCAATTATCCATTCATGCATCAACTGAGAGATTTAAACAACTAAAAATAATTTCATAGATGAATACAAACTCTCTGGATTAAATTGTCCTGATGTCCACAAGAGGCAGTAATACACTTAACCTTGTCCTTACGACTGTTGTACTGCTTGCCCTCCCCCTAATATTATACCTCCCCCTGATCATATCTGACCACTAAACTGTAATCTTCTCATTCAGAATTAGTACCAGCTGAGCTAACTGTATTTTTATTTTATTGTTATTTATTTTTGTTGACCAGGTTAGTCCCATTAGGCTAGTAGCCACTTTTCATGGAAGTCCCGAGGTGGCATTTATACTACTGGGGGAAATATGACCAGGGCACTTCCCCTGCTGTTCTCAATAGGTGTTGTGGGATATTGTACATCCACCTGAGCTATTGCTAACTCAGGCAAGTGGGGCTTCGGTTTAGCATCTTAGCTGAAGGAAGGCAACCCCAGGAGTACAGCACCCCCAGCCTTGTGCTGCACTGCAGTGTAAGCAATGGATCTACCTGGTTTGGGAATAGAATCCACAGACCTCTGCACTAAAGGCAAGTGTGCTACCTGCTGTACCACTGATACTTTTTCACTGTAAATTCAACTACATTCAGAGAATAAACAAAAGTTAACAATATATCCATGTATGAAGCCTTAAAAAAATCAAAGGTACCTTTCCATCATTTAATCCAATCTCTGAAGCCACCACATTTAATCAGGAGTTTTATAAGCATCTCAGTTAATATGCTGATAACTCTGTACATGTTAGGCATAACAGTGGTAGTAACTTCAAGGACACACTCCTATGGCAGAATTTCCAGATAAATTAATGTTATAACATGATAATAAAATTATATGGGTTTTATAGCAAGTTTTCCACTCTAAATTAAAAGGTGGCTTACAGGGTTTTCAAATGCACTATAAGGAAAAGAAAGGCTGAATTTGAAGTGAAGGTAGTTAACTTTTTAAAAATATTCATAATGCTTCCTTACTGTCTTAAAATAGTAAAGGTAGCATCAATACCACTCGGAGGTGAAACTGAATTACAGTTCCAGTTTTGATAAGAAAGTCATAGCCAATGCCCTGTCAAGAAAATTTATGTTAAATCTTTCCCTACCCCCATGTTCCTTCCCTTCAATCTATAAACTGTGTTCTTTGTGCTCCTTCATTATCACTGCAGACCAGATCCTGGAAGCTATTGACAAAGCTTTAAAAAAAGGCAGGTCAATGGACTCTGAAAGTATAGCTGCAGACTCTGCACATGTTATGTGCCTGAGTTATAGAAAGCACTGGTCATGGTACTTCCGCCTAATCAATGGCCTTTTCTCTAGCTCTAGAAATGTCACAGTCCTCCTGTATTCCTTTTTTCTTTATGTAGCCTATTATTGAGTATAATACACATTTAGTATGTGTTTTTCCAAAAGCATTACCCAACTTGAAACTCGTCAGTGTTTTCTGACAAAAAGAATCAAATAACTGGGGTCACTTAGTTACCCAGATAGACAAAAAAATCATTTTATTTCTCCCCGTCTCATACAGATTTCTGCATGGAGATATATGTCTTAACTTTAGGGATATGAAAGATTATATCTTACTAGACATTCTCTACCCCAGTAATAGTAGTAATAATGTGAAAATCTAAAGTTCTGAACTTGCATCATTACATAAACAGGGCATTTGGAGTGACAGGTTCATTACCCAAAGAATGTCCCACCTTTGGAAAACATTGCACGTTAATTGGTCTAATACTTTGTCCACTTTCAATCTGTCTTGTCAATTGTGTAGGCTCACATAGATTTAGTTATCGAACTAGCAGCATGACCCTTATTAAAAATAGGGATCAACTCATTGGAAGTATGCACTATGCTGCACATAGTAGCCCTGTATAGTCATTAAGAACACTTCTTAATACTAACCTGAAAACATATGAATCTATTAACTTCCGAACTGATTAAATTCTTCATTTCTGAAAGCAACATTGAAGGAAATCTGGAAACACCTTAATTTACCTGATTTAGAATTTCTTATTTTTATATGTCTATCTATCTTATCTATCTATCTATCTATCTATCTATCTATCTATCTATCTATCTATCTATCTATCTATCTATCTATCTATCTATCTGTCTGTCTGTCTGTCTATCTATCTATCTGTCTGTCTATCGATCTATCTATCTATCTATCTATCTATCTATCTATCTATCTATCTATCTATCTATCTATCTATCTATCTATCTATCTATCTGTCTGTCTGTCTATCTATCTATCTATCTATCTATCTATCTATCTAGCTATCTGTGTCTATCTATCTGTCTATCTATCTATCTATCTATCTATCTATCTATCTATCTATCTATCTATCTATCTATCTATCTATCTATCTATCTATCTAT
Source organism: Protopterus annectens (assembly GCF_019279795.1). NCBI lineage: Eukaryota > Metazoa > Chordata > Ceratodontiformes > Protopteridae > Protopterus > Protopterus annectens. Next base: position 1,356,756,497 of record NC_056746.1, on the reverse strand, counting down.
CTATCACATAAATGAGAAAGAAGTATACTCCTTGATAATCTCTGCTTGAGCAGGAAAACTAGGCCGGGGTGGCATCTCTCCACTTTGTTAGTTGCATTATATTTGCAATCATTGGTAAAGTAAAAACAAAATAAAAACTGCAGCAAAGCTAGAACTTCAACTGAATGACCTCCCAAATCTCTTGTATCAGAGGCACAAGGAACATATGCAAATGATCCTTATGAACATCAGGTGTTTCAGCTAATTGACGATTCTGAATGCCCATGACGTATTTTGTCATTTTAATGGACAATTTCAGGAAAATAAAGCCAAACCCTAATAGCTACGGATATGCATATGTCGGCCTTGTTATGACCTCATCAGCACAGCACAAGCAGAGTGTTTGACTAAGCATTAGAAACACAGGGCTATTATACCCAGCTGAGGTCCATTATCATCAGGGTCACTGCAAAAATATCTCAAACAACAAACTAAAACAATGAGTGAGAAGGTCACTGAAAAAACAACCAGTAAAAACCAAATAAAAACTCCAGCAAATCTTGAACTTCCACTGAGTGACCTCCCAAACCACTTGTATCAGAGGCACATGGGATATCATTTTAATGGACAATTTCAGGCCAATAAAGCCAAACCCTACTAGCTATGGATATGCATAGTTTGGCCTTGTTATGACCTCATTCGCACAAGCAGAGTGTTTAACTAAGCATTAGAAACACAGAGCTGTTATACCCAGCTGATGTCCATTATCATCAGGGTCACTGCAAAAATATCCCAAACAACAAACTAAAACAACGAGTGAGAAGGTCACTGAAAAACCAATTAGTAAAAACAAAATGAAAACTCCAGCAAAGCTAGAACTAGAATATGTAAATGATCCTTATGAACATCAGGTGTTTCAGCTAAATGGCGATTCTGAATGCCCATGAATTATCTTGTTGTTTTAATGGACAATTTCAGGCCAATAAAGCCATACCCTACTGGTTGTATACAAGCTGCCTACAAGGCGTGGGTTAGGGTAGGTAAGAGTATGAGTGTGACTGTGTAAGTGTTGAAAGTGGTGGTGTTTGTACATATGTGATGTGTGTGTGTGTGTGTGTGTGTGTGTGTGTGTGTGTGTGTGTGTGTGTGTGTGTGTGTGTGTGTGTGTGTGTGTGTGTGTGTGTGTGTGTGTGTGTGTGTGTGTGTGTGTGTGTGTGTGTGTGTGTGTGTGTGTGTGTGTGTGTGCACGCGAGGGGACTGTAGAGTGTGTAGTGGTGAGTTTACTGTCTTTTTCTGTTTGGTGCGACCTCAGAGTTAGTATATATAAGTAGCGGGTGTGGTGTGGGGGGTGCAAGGTGGCTTGCCCCCTTGCTTATATGTAGGGTAGGTTAGTGTATTTGTATTGTTGTGTTTATGTGTGTTTTGTTTGTTTGTTGTAGTGTGGGGAGGACGGTGCATGTGTTGTGTGGAGTATGGTGTGTTTATGTTCAAGATTTTGAATTTTGCGCTTTTGGGGTTTCGGTGTTTTGGCTTTATAGTCTCGAGATATTGAAATTCGATATTTCAGTATTTCGAGATTATAAAGTGAATCCATATATATATTTATATATATATATATATATATATATATATATATATATATATATATATATATGGATCTAGGATGTTTGCTCAACTGAGTAAATGACCAAAATCCAAACGGCCGGGCATACTTACACAAAAGTGCTTTTCATCGAAAAAGCACTTTCGCGTAAGTATGACTGTTGCCGAGGCTGTACTATGGTGTGGGTCAGGGAAATTCCCCTTTTCCCCACTGTAGTGCAGTCCCAGATGGAGAATAATAAAGTACAGGGGGTATGGGGGACACAACCCCCACATGGGGGGTGCAGGGGCAAAGCCCCCCTGCTAAAATGTAAATGTAGTGCATTTTTTTTTGTCACACGCTTTAGCGAAAGCGCTTTTTTGATAAAAGCGCTTTCATTAAAGTGTGTTCAGGTTTTATGGATTCGGACGTCCTAAATTCATATATAGATATATATATATATATATATATATATATATATATATATATATATATATATATATATATATAAAATATATATATATTTATTTATATATATCATGTTGTCTGTATCATGATGTTTGCTTGTATCTGTGCTTATTCTGACATAGGAATTATTTTTCTCATCAAAATCTTGCTGCAGTTTTTCCTCTCCACAGTTTGCGTGTTGTAGAAAAACAGAACAGCGATAAAAAGAAAAGTTAATTTTTATTCTATAAAAACAGAGGGCTGTTTAAGTTAGTATACTTTCTTTACTCCTAGCTTACTTCTAACTTTGGCCTTTGCAAGTCATTTAGGTTTCATAAAATTTGATGCAGTTAAATTCGAATGTGCATTCGATTATTTGGCTAAAATACTGCTATTCTGAATAGCATAACTTGTCGGGAAAGGGTGGATTACTACTTCTTGGTACTGGAAGCTCAAGATAGTTAGTAACATTTTAAACAGTGTTAAATATTTTTGTATTTTTGCATTTTGTTTTGTCAGTCATTATAGGACAGATATAATATATTTTTGCTAATTTCCAGTATGATATACAAATAAGTGTTCAACAGTTTTTATTTTCATTTTAATAAGCATAATGACTTTTTCCTGCAAAATTCACTTAATCTACCAGTGCCCAGACCTCCACTGCCCCTTTATTACCTGTACTGTTTGTTATTAAAAATCCTATCTGGAAATGAAGACAATATATCTGGTAGCTTCTTAATTCGTAGAACTAATGAAATGTAGCCAAAATATATTAAGGTATGATTCAGTTCTACCTTGGAAAATCTAGCTTTTAATAAAAGTCAGAAATTTCTTCTTGAAGGACCAGTGTGAGACCAAAGGGCAAACGTAATGTGAATCAGTCACTCCTGTGAAAACTTGTGAAATGTGATTTCAGGAGCCTCACCTCCTGGTTGCTGAGATGATTTGAATACAATCAGCACTTGGAGTTGAAGCCGAGGTCATCTTGTTATTCAAACAGTGTGTGTCTCTCTGTAAATGACATGTTGCTATTAACAGCAGAAACATGCATGATGTCACTACAATGATTTACAGGCTTCAGGTGTACTGGCACCCATGAAAGCAAGAAAACGTCTTGTACCTGAAAACTCCACAAGTTAAACTTTAAATAATCAACTATGGCTAAACAAGGGATCAAGCTGTCTGTGGAGTTGTAGGAACAATGTTATTTTATTTGCCTGTCTGCTCCAGTCCAGATTAAATTGTATGAGCTATAAATGACAAAAGAGTCAAAATTGGAAGAGCCACATATTTTATAACACAAATCAGCACCGGCACTCAACAATGGAAAAATTAAGAATTTATCAAGTAAATAACTAATATAGTTGATGGACTGATATTTTATTTACTTGCTATGCTGTATATTGTGGGTTTATATATTGATATTTGTATCAATTATATCTAACGTTCTCACATGTGTGAACCGCTTTACTATTAATAAGTGAAAACGTCCATTCTTAACACAGAGACATGCTAATAAAATGAAGTAGTGTTATTATTACAGGGGGAAACTAAATCTGGACAAAGCCTAAATTAATGGAGACAAAGGCCCAAACATAGGAACAGATATTAAATATTGATCTCATAAACTTAGAATGTTGCTTGAATAACAGGATTTGTGTTAGCATATATTTTATGAAGGATATGAAGTCTGAAACTCAATATATGTTATTATTTAGTGACTTTAATCCTCTAAGATTTGCCATAAAACCACAAATTTTATGAGGAACATACTAAAAATCCGAAGCAAAAATCTGGACATTCTGTGAAAATCTGGATGGTTGAGAGTTATGCTCTGAACTGCTACTGAGATGCTTTCTGTACTCAAGGTAGAGGGTCTGATTCCTACAACCGCCACTGTTTACTGTTTAACCGTAATACACATACACACACACACACACACACACACACACACACACACACACACACACACACACACACATGCACCTGCGCACAAACACACACACACATGCACATGTGCACACATGAGCACGTATTGTGCCAACACATAGAAGCAAAACACAGTAGAAAAATAATAATGACATCAACTAAAATTACTAATGCCATTATTATAATTTATGCTATAATAATAGTGACTAGTTTTGTTGCATTGTAGCTGGAAAACAAGTCAGTCTGTATCCCTGCAGATTTCAAAACCAGTGATGATAAATTAGTTTCCACAAACATACATACTGCTATATGCTTAAAGATCATGTGCACATTGGTGAAATGACAATTAAAGATCATGTGCACATTGGTGAAATGACAATTCATGAAAACACTTTATTTATGTGCTCCACCATAGGATTTACATTGTGTTTTGCCAATGAGTACATGAAAGCACTATTTTTGTTATTTTTTCAGTAACTTTCACTGTATAAGGTGCTGCTCCGAATATCTACAAGCTCCTCATGTAGAGTATGCTGTGCTTCAGTGCAGACATAATGGTATCATGCTGGGGTCAGGACTGTCCAGTTTACGAACCACAAGCTGTAAGGAACTCAGATTCCTGTGTTTTACAGCAATATGCATTTTCAGGATGGAAAAAATGAAACGTGTACTGCCAGGTATATTTGACTTTAATACTCAGTGATTTTCCATAAAAAAATCAAACATATAAGGGAGAAGTCAGCCAGATTAAACAGGAAATTTGCAGAAATTAGGTTTGGCAACAAACCAAGTTGTCCTGGGATATCTTCAGAAGGGGGTTAGATAATTATACTAGTGGGAGTTATCCTGGGACATCTTCAGAAGGGGGTTAGATAATTATACCAGTGGGAGTTATCCTGGGACATTTTCAGAAGGGGGTTAGATAATTATATTAGTGGGAGTTATCCTGGGACATCTTCAGAAGGGGGTTAGATAATTATACCAGTGGGAGTTATCCTGGGACATCTTCAGAAGGGGGTTAGATAATTATACTAGTGGGAGTTATCCTGGGACATCTTCAGAAGGGGGTTAGATAATTATACTAGTGGGAGTTATCCTGGGACATCTTCAGAAGGGGGTTAGATAATTATACTAGTGGGAGTTATCCTGGGACATCTTCAGAAGGGGGTTAGATAATTATACTAGTGGGAGTTATCCTGGGATATCTTCAGAAGGGGGTTAGATAATTATACTAGTGGGAGTTATCCTGGGACATCTTCAGAAGGGGGTTAGATAATTATACCAGTGGGAGTTATCCTGGGACATCTTCAGAAGGGGGTTAGATAATTATACTAGTGGGAGTTATCCTGGGACATCTTCAGAAGGGGGTTAGATAAATATACTAGTGGGAGTTATCCTGGGACATCTTCAGAAGGGGGTTAAATAATTATACTAGTGGGAGTTATCCTGGGACATCTTCAGAAGGGGGTTAGATAAATATACTAGTGGGAGTTATCCTGGGACATCTTCAGAAGGGGGGTTAGATAATTATACTAGTGGGAGTTATCCTGGGACATCTTCAGAAGGGGGTTAGATAAATATACTAGTGGGAGTTAGAGGGTTTGGGAATAGAAAGGGTTAAATGGAAGATGGAATGTTTGGGAGGAAATGAGGTAAGGGTGGGGAGGGGCTTAAGGAGTGTAGACAAGTGTAACTTGGTAAGAGATCACATTATGGCATGAACTTGCTAAAGCAAGTATGCCCATGACGACCTGTACGTATTCAGGAAGAAGAGATAGGCCTTGGAGTATTGGGTGGTGACAGGTGGTTTGTATGCATATATGTGTAACATTTATATTATTATAATTTTTTTTTTTGAGAAGTTGGGTAAGGGTAGGGGATGTTGGTACTCGATGTCTGGTTTTCCCTTGCAGGTTGTCCCCCCCTCTGGGCTACATTCTTTCAATGGCCTGGTTTTACGCACTGGCCTCAAGATGTTTACTGTTGCACTCTTCAGGGATGATAGAAGCTTACTCAAAAAAAGAAAATAATAAAAATATTCACTAATGAGGAGCACAGTTACACTGTCCATATTATCGCTGCATGTCTGCAACAACATTGCTTAATTTACCTTTTCCCGGTTCTGGTTCTGAACATGAGGTGGGCAGGTTCCCCAGTTCCCAGTACGCTACATGTCTGTGGTTTGTGGTAGGCTACATGTCGATGGTTGTTAACGTCAGGCTTTGGGTTAGGGCTGCAAAAGACTGTTCTCGGTTATCTCAACTCAGGGAGTTTTTTATTCTCACAGTTAGACTGTTGTTTGCTGTGGTTATTAATGGGTAGAATTGGTCCAGTGCTCTGAATTGTAGGAGTTCATTCATTAAGCTGTTCCATTTATGATTACAGGGATGGTCGGTGGGGTGTGGTAGTTGGAGACAGTGCTAGCTTTTTTTAAGTCTGACTTGGAACTAAGCCAATTTTCAGTGGAAGTCCAAGGAGAAAGGCTCCAGATGCATGTCTTTGTAACGTGGGAGGAAACCGGAGCACCCAGAGGAAACCCACACAAATGCAGGGAGGACATGCAGACTCCACACAGAAGACTACACACACTTTTCCTGGGCTGTGTGAGAAAACCACGAGTAATGTCACTATTAGCGCAGGTGCAGTGGGGGGCCTTCACAGCTATTTGAGTTTCAGCAGATGGGGAAGGGTCCTTGGGTGAGTTGTTGTAATCTTTGTGTGGGTAATGGCATCCCCCCTGCTGTTTTGCTCAGTATGGCAGTCTTGACAGGTATTGAGTTACAAATTAGCATAAACCCAGTAACTCGCTGCATGTAGCTAATGTCCTGGGTAGTCGTGGGCATTTTAAAAGTTGTGCTGCTAAATTCAGAGATTGTATAGATAGTTTTTGCTGTTCTGTTTGCAAGGACTGTTACTTTAAAAGTGACAGAATCTTCCTTCCAATAGTATGACAGTTGGCTACTGCTGTGAGATGCTTTGATTTCACGGCGTTTTACTGGGGGTTGGCTTCATTGGTGGTTCCGGCTTTCACGGGCTTTGTTTGATATTGTTTGCTCTTGATTGAGGGGGAAGGGAATCGACGCATGTGCAATGGTGGCCTGGGCCATTCAGCTCAGGAATATTATGTGAAGTAATCCATTCAATTTATATATTCATTGCCGTGAGTAGATATGGGCAGAGTTGAAAATATGGCTTAGCCATGGACGATCGTAAGAAAGCAGGTCATTCCAGCAGTTTTGCTGAAGTGTGGTGGCAGTAATTAGCCTAATAGGCATATGCATATGTCGGTATGCATAGCCTTCAAGGTGTGCAAATGTATTTCATTATCGCTGGCAGACTGGGCTTCTCTCTTTTACATGTAAGATGTGTGTTTCTGTATATAAGTAGGGTATGTGTTGTGAAAAGTAGGCAACAGGGGTATATGTGTGTGTGTGTGTGTGTGTGTGTGTGTGTGTGTGTGTGTGTGTGTGTGTGTGTGTGTGTGTGTGTGTGTGTGTGTGTAAGCAGAGGGAGTGGGTCAATGTGTGGTTAAATATGTGAGATTTTGCAGTTTTCTGTGTTGAAGTGAAGGTTTGTAAGTGTGAGAGGAGGCTGTGTAAGAGTACATGTGTATATGGGTGTTTGTGTATACGTGAGCAAAGTTATTCTGTTAGTATTAAGTTAGTGGTGCTTGGTGTTCATTTGTCGGGGTTGATGTTTTCTGATTGCTATGTCAGTGTAGGGAAGGGTGCAAGAGATTTTCACAGAATGTCCTGAATTTTATCATGGTTTGGTCCATTTCTCATAAAATTGAGTTTTCTGGCAAGGTATGGATGGTGTTAGGCAGGGGACAGTCATTTCAGTTTCAGACTTCATACCTTTGGGGATTCTGTGCCCACTACTGATGGCTTCATACAGATTGCTTACTTTAGGAGGTAGGGAGGTATGCGGTAGCATTAATATGCTTTATGGAAGGAGTCGATATGAAGGATGTCAGCTTTAAGGGGAACAGAACTCAGTTGTTACGATTATTAATAGGGTTGGGGGATGCATTGCAGTATTGTACAATGATGAATTTTGGAGGGTTATCACTATTAGTCTTGGCTTAAGCAGTACAGTTGACAGCTGGTGGCATGTTACGGCACAGGGACTAGCCTCGAATCCTACCATAAGAATACATTAATTCAGTGGGAACGATTGCTCTTCTGGCATTTTAAATATATACATTGGAATTAATGTGGGAAATACTGTCATTATTATAAAACAAAATGAGCTTGGTAGATTTTGAACTATATCCAGGGTTCTCAGTCCTTTTGGTTCATTTTGATGGTGAGCTTCAGACAAACTATTGGGGGCAAAGTCAGAAACAATAACAGATATCGGAGCTTAAGTAGCATACTTGGGTGAGCCTGTCATTCCACTAACTTGTTAAGTTACTAGGGGCGATGATTCATGGGTTCAAGGTTTAGCATAAGGTTAAAGGGTTTAATTTAATTAACACAAGGTGTGCGGTTTCTTCTCACAATGAAAGTTGGGAGACAGAGAGAATATATATATATCTATCTATATATATATATATATATATATATATATATATACACTGCGGTGGTGGTGCTGCCGCAGCGTTGTCACCTCACAGTAAGACGCTGTCCGGTTCAGTTCTCAGCTAGAGCGTCTTCTGTGTTGAGACATGCGTGAATGGGCATTCCTTCGTTGAAGGTTGTGCATCAGGGCTGGCAACTCGGCACATAAAAATCTACTGCCAATCATTAGCAGACCAGAGTTCCACTGTGTTGACCCCTAACTGGGGTTTCTGAGCATATGGTATTGTCCAGTGTGGTAGGTTTGGTGTTCTCTTTGGCTTTGCTTTTCAGAGTACTGACTCCTGCATTTTACATAACGCTGGGCTAGTTGCAGGTTTTCAATATTTTATTGGTAATTTTTAAGTCTGAACACACGGGTTTGGCCTCTTGAGGTGATTATTTATTTTAGTTGGGTCCCAGGTATTCCCAACATCAGTGCTCTGTGGTAAATGATACATCATGCAGTTTTCCTTCTTCGTAAAGTGTTTTGTCATCGCATTGGGTACAAGCATGGATCTGTTGCCTACTGTGACAGGTCATAGCAGAAGACTTGACTTATGGACTGTTTCCTTGTTCTAGGTTTTAGTTTGGAGGGGAAGGGGAATTCAGCTCAAATGGTGTAGTGGTACATTGCTCTGACTATAGTGTACAGAGTCCTGGGTTGGAGATTTGGCAGAGCTGATTATGTTGATCAGTGAGCCGTGTCAGATCAACGTTGGTGGGTTTTTTATTACAGTCATGGTGATGTTAGTGAGAGGACCATGGTTGACAGGAAGGTGCTTTCTATAACTACTAAATATTTGTAGGGTGATGATACAATCGACAGGTCAGCGGTTAACTCTTTTACTTGTAAAGGGGGATAGGTAAGGTTGCATACAAAACTTATTCTTTGTGTTTGAAAGCTGGGTGAAATTAGAGGGGGTGGTTTGAGTGGGTTTTGGTGGTTATGAGTTTTACTGTCTGGGGGAGTTCAGTGGGGTGAGATGTATAGTGAAGCTGACTGAGATTTGGGGAGGTAGATGAGGGGGCTAGGTTGTGTCAGACTGTTTTGTTAAATATGACTTACATTTCATTTTCTTTACAGATGGTGGTGCCATGAAGGGTCTTTCAACAGTTGGATGGTTATGCAATGCGGTCACAAATGGTTCGGCGCAGAGGTCATATCAGCTGATAGTGTGAAGGATGTGGTTTTACCAGGTGATGGATGCTGCTATAATGGAGGTACACATTTTTGGTTAGATGGTAAGGAATTAGTTTGTTTCAGCTGGTGGGCCTGAGGGAAGGGGATTGGACAGCTGATTTTGCTGTCGGAGATTTTGGATAGTTGGAGTGGAAGATTGAGAGGTTGCAGGTAATGACATGATCCCAGGTGCTCATTTAGACAAAGTAAGGGTTACTATGGTCGAGATTACTGTAGCAACAGGTATGCTTGAGGTAAATTAGGGGCCTGGTGTAGCAGTTGTTTAGTTAGCATTAATGGGATCTTGAGGTTGAACCTAGGTGGGGTGGAATTAACAACAGCTGAGGTTGGGTTGGTTCTGGAATCGGCTGGCAACGGGGTTTTCGGTAATTTTAATGGTAAGTATGCAGTTAAGTGGCTTAGATTTGGGTGGAGGTTTTGGATGCATGTACAGTTATCTATTCAGGTTACTGTGGGGTAGAGGGAGTACGATTTGCTCTGATGCTAGGGTGCCAATATGGTTCATAGGGCATGGTAGGTATTGGTAAAGGCTCCTACTCGGTTAAGGTTTAGATGGAGTACCACTACAACTATTTCATTTATGCTTGAGGGAATTTGTAGGTAGGGTTTTGGAAGCATTGTGGACATGAGGGTGTTTTGGTATATTTTGGGAGCAGGGTGCTTTGTTATGTGGGTTAGAGGGTTTATGCATAGCATGCTTTGGAGTTTTACAGAAGTTGGCTTGTTCTGCTTCCTTGTATCATGGCTAAGGTTTTAGCCGGGGGGGGGGGCTTTAGCAGTTTCTGACTTGGGGAGATGTTTAAGGTTATGCAGGTCTTAGATGTTTCTAGCAGTTGGCTCCTTAATCAAGAGCATAGTACTGTGCTACTGTGAGTTTGGTTGGGTTTTCAGTGGTATGATGGGTCAGCTTGGATTGAGTGGGTAGAGGGTCAGGCATTCATTACTGTAAGATGGGTATTGTGTGATGATTGGCCTTCACATTTGAGTTCAAGGGGTATAGTTTCTGTGCACTTGTTATGGCTTTAGGTAGTCATGCTGGAGATGTTTTGCGGATCAGCAAAGGTGAGGATGACTTCATGTGTTGCATTTGTATCAGATAGTTGGAGGGATGGTTAGCTGGTTCTTGGGCGATTAGTATAGAAGATTGCCATTAAGGGTTACTGGCTTAAATGTCAGGATGGCCACTTAAAACATTTTGTTTAATGCATAGTTGGTGTGATGTAGTTTATTGGTTTCAAGGTTTGGGGTAGGTTGATGGCTGTGAAGTTGGACTGGCTTTGGTTACTAAGATAGGTTTTTGTTGCATGGGGTTGGCCTTGGGATATAGAGGTTCATGGGTTTATAGCTCATGTGGCATTTTATATGATGGATGTATTTTAGTCATTCAGAGGATGGTTTGTTGAGCAGCAAATGCTAGGTTGGCTATGTTTTCTGTTGATATTGCATAGTTGTATTTTGAAAGGAAATTTCAACTTTGTATTACATACACTGGGTGGGAAATAGGGTCACAGCTGAGCATGTTGGTGACAATTGCCCTTTTATGGTTTCACAGGGTGTTGGGGTAAATGTTTTGGTGTTGACTTTGGCTCATAAGGTTATGGGGTGCTGGATGATATTACTGGTTCAGTGGATGTGATTTACTTAAGGTACAGAAGTTTACAAATTATGGTTATTTAGTATTGGAGAAGGTTCATTGGATTATTTTAACCAGTTACTCACCATTTAGTGTTTTTGGGTGGTTATATGATGGGATGGTGGGGTTGATGATGGGGATCCAGGTTGATGTAGGGGGTTGTTGTACACCGAATTATGTTTGGCTTAGCCCTCCTTTTATCGGTGGCTAGGTCTGAAAATTTCAGTAACAGGGAGGGGGAACAGCCTGGTCAGGCTGGTTAGTGGAGAAGTGGGGCAGGCTTGCCCTCTTCTATTCACCCACTGGTGTTTGGATGTTCATTTCAAGGGTTTGGGAAAGGAAAGTAAACAATTGGATGCTGCGTGTTAAATAAGCGCAGGTAAGGATGCTGCTTATTTGGTGGAAGGTAATTCAATAAATGGTGTATGAAGTGAGTCTTGGATGCTGCTTCATAAGTAAAGGCTGGATGGGTAATTCAATAAATGGGATATGAAGCGAGTCTTGGACGCTGCTTCAGAAGTAAAGTAAGCATGTAGAGGCATGGACGCTGCTTACGGGGCAGGATTAGTAGGTCTTGCTGTCCTGAGTAACATTACATGGATGTTTATGCTGTGATTAAAGCAAATATACTGTGTTCAGTTGTGGTTAATAAATGTTGGTTATCAGAACTATGTTATGGAAGTTTAATAAAGGTCGTCAAATGTCATTTGCTGTGATGTGTTTATTGAAGGGGACCGGGACAAATGAGGTTTGGCAACAAACCAAGTTGTCCCAGGCCATCTTCAGAAGGGGGTTTGATAATTATACCAGTGAGAGTTATCCTGGGACATCTTCAGAAGGGGGTTAGATAATTATACCAGTGGGAGTTATCCTGGGACATCTTCAGAAGGGGGTTAGATAATTATAGTGGAGTTATCCTGGGACAT
>NC_056746.1:1356679235-1356741735 GCF_019279795.1 Protopterus annectens | reverse complement strand
TATGGGTATATACCAATTTTATATTTTAATTTTTTTTTTGTTCTTGTTGTTTACAAAGTTGTAAGGTCTGACAATCACTTGCTTTCTTCTATAAATGGTTGCATTATTAAGAGTGCTACAGTAAACCAGTCCTCCAGGGAGTGAAGAGCCCTCCGTATGTCAGTCAAAGATAACTCGTACTTTTCAAATGATCGAATCTCAGATTTATTATTTTTTGCAGTCTTTTTATTTTTTTTAGTTTTCCCTTATTTATCATTATTTTGTTTGCCATATACAAAAGCCCTAGTTAAAATATATTCCATACAGATTTATAAAATCTGTTCCATGATTTATGAGAAATGATACAAACATTAGTGATTGATCCAGTACTAGTACATCCCATCTCTTTCTTGGTGAAATTCCCTTTAATTTTAACACCAAAGAAGGATGGAACTAATATGAAAATTACTACCTGATAGCATTAACGTATGAAATATGTGCTAAACTTATTAATAACTATGTATTAGTCATACTGCCAAATATAATTCACCCAAATCTATTTTGGTTCACTCCTAAAAGAAAATTTTATACTCTGAATCATATTTTAAAGGTCCTTCAGGTTTATATTCACACTCACCCACTTAAACATCCAGCATTTTGCTTAATAGACACAAACTTTTGACACTATAAATTGAGTTTATAAAATTCATTCCTTACAAAAAAACTTACAAAACAACATATTCAGCATTCTTGAGACATTATTTTTGCATGTGCAATACTTTGTAAATGGGTCTCGGTCACAGTTTACAAAGAACAGCAGGGAGTGCGACAAGTTAAAATGAACTATGACCTTGTTCTTATAAAAGTAAGATACTCCAATATTAAATTATTATAGTATATGGGTGATCTAAGGCTCACAGTACAGGCTCACAAAACAGATTGCTAATGAATCTGAGGGGTTGCATCTCTACACAAAACATTAGACCCAGTTTCAGAAAGTTCAAGGACTAAAATTTTTGGGCTTTTAATTATTCAGCTATTTTGCAGGATTTAATTCAGAGCTGAGCTCCTATTATATATCATCTTAAAAAATGCAGAAAAATGGCTTACAACTACATTTTCTTTATTTCCAGAACAGTGAACTTTATGAAGTTAAAAAATGCATCCTTGTTTATTAAAAATTGTGTTTCTTCCAACATAGTCACGTTATTCAAATGGCATGAAAGTTTGGGTGTTACTGCTAAATGCCAGGAGTCTAAACAATAAACTCCGTTCCCTCCAAGCCCTCCTCACAGTGGTGAATGCGGGCATCTGTGTAGTTACAGAGACATGGTTTAAAGACATTGAGAGCACTCCATCAGTACAGGGCTAAAATGCCTTCCACATATTTAGGCCAGCTACTGTACAGGGAATCACAAAAGGTGGAGGTGTGTCAGTCTATATCAGCAACAAACTCACCTCAAGGCTAGTCAGACAGGATGACATGCTTGAGCTTCTCCATGTGAGATTTCCATAGGTAAAGTCTCATGTCATATCCTTGCAAGCTATAGGTCACTCTCTGTCACCCAAGAAACCTGTAACTCGTACTTGAATTTACTGGAGGCCCTCAGCATTCAACCCAATCCAGAGATTCACGGATATTGCAATCTCACACACCTTGAACCAGACAGTCCATGCTGCCACTAAAGGTACAAACGTACTCAACCAAGTACTTGCAAACATGGAAGAATGATATATCCCCACTCCCCTCCACCCCGTGTAGTGTCCTGATAAGGTCAGACCTCAGAGCTACCTTCATCACAATAAAAATCAGTTTTGTGACCCCTTGCTGACTCCATAACATTTAATAATTATTTCTAAGGTAAAATTCCTTCTGCTAAGTTACAACCTGTCAAATTATCCCCAAAACCCTAAGAAAACAATTGTTTATGCAGAATTATTCACAGAAACACTGTACAGTCATGTTGGTAAATGCATAGAAGTAGCTGTGCCTTCCAGAAATAAGCCAAGACCAAATTCAAAAAACAAATCACCATGGTGGAGTCCAAACACAAACAGGTTGTACAACTAAATAAATAAAGTCATAGTCAAGAGTAGGAAGTGATACACCCAGTATAATATAAGCACGCTAATTAAGCTAAACAAACAATTATGAGGGTATATTAAGTCTACTAAAATCAAACTTGAGATGAAAATAGCCTCCCAGGCAAAGGGCAACCACAAAATTTCTCTAGCTATGTCTGAAAGCTCAAAAGCAGCACACATCAGTGTGCAGAACTGATTGGAAATGCAGCCAGAAGATGGAGCAAATCTGATGGCTAACAAATTCCACTTGTACCCCAGTTCTCCCCTGTCTGCCTCCTGGGAAATAACATCAATCAATACCTCCCCAATTAGCTCTAGGGCTAGGAAGCAGGTCCTAGATGCAGTCTCTAAAGCCAAAAAACGCTGCATCAATAGACCTTGATAACATCTCAGAATGCTTCCTAAGCAGCCTGAACAATGACCTGTCGGGACCACTTGAGTCACTGCGACAGGCTTTGTGCCATGCAGATGGAGAACTGCAATTGTCATCCCTTTGCATAAGGGTGGGACATCAATGGACCCCCAAGAACCACAGACCCATATGTCTGAATGATATCATATGCAAAGTCATGGAAGGAATATCATAGAAATGATTAATAAGGATACAAAAAAAAACTTCCAACACTGGATCCAACCCAATTTGGTTTCATTAAGGGCGGATCATGCCTACTCGACCTGGTGGACTTCTTTGAGAAGGTCACCAAGGCAATAGATAAGGGCAAATGGTGCATATTGCCTACCTTTACCTGGCTAATGCATTTGATATAATACCCAACTCAGGCATTGTAAGCAAACCGATGGATATAGGTATAAAGCTCTATGTTATTCTCTGGATGGCAATCTGGTTAGTGGATAGGACATGGAAGTTAGGATAGGGGAGACGACCTCTCCAAATAGGTGAGGGACCTGTGCTGGGTATGCTATTTTTGCCATCTACTTCTCAATGGTCAAGACCAATGTCAAGGGCCTCTGGCTGAACAAATTTGCAGATTATTACAAAATAGGATTAGTCATAGAAACCCTCCAAGACACTTACATCCTGGATAAAGGACTAACACACACAAATGACTGGTGCCAAATCCACAACTTAATACTGAATGCCACAAAATCCATAGCAATGCCCTTTGGGAAGTCCACCATCCTTGGATATTACCTCATTGAAAATGCAACCCTAAGTGTAGAACCAACGATCAGAGATTTGGGTATGTATGTAAATAGTAATCTGGATTTTGACCAAGATATGTCTAAGGTAGTAAGCAAATTACATTATATTGCTAAATTTTTAAGCAAGGCATGGCATCTAGGTTCCAAGAAATACATAATTCCACTTTATTTGGACTTCATCAGGGTCATCATTCAGTGCAGCGTCCCCTTCAGTATGTACCTGACTAATCACATATCAGGCTCATCATTGAGTGCAGTGCCCCCTTCAGTATGTACCTGACTAATCACATATCAGGCTCATCATTGAGTGCAGTGCCCCCTTCAGTATGTACCTGACTAATCACATATCAGGGTCATCATTGAGTGCAGCGCCCCCTTCAGTATGTACCTGACTAATCACATATCAGGCTCATCACTGAGTGCAGCGCCCCCTTCAGTATGTACCTGACTAATCACATATCAGGCTCATCATTGAGTGCAGCGCCCCCTTCAGTATGTACCTGACTAATCACATATCAGGCTCATCATTGAGTGCAGCGCCCCCTTCAGTATGTACCTGACTAATCACATATCAGGCTCATCATTGAGTGCAGCGCCCCCTTCAGTATGTACCTGACTAATCACATATCAGGCTCATCATTGAGTGCAGTGCCCCCTTCAGTATGTACCTGACTAATCACATATCAGGCTCATCATTGAGTGCAGTGCCCCCTTCAGTATGTACCTGACTAATCACATATCAGGGTCATCATTGAGTGCAGCGCCCCCTTCAGTATGTACCTGACTAATCACATATCAGGCTCATCACTGAGTGCAGCGCCCCCTTCAGTATGTACCTGACTAATCACATATCAGGCTCATCATTGAGTGCAGCGCCCTTCAGTATGTACCTGACTAATCACATATCAGGCTCATCATTGAGTGCACCTTCAGTATGTACCTGACTAATCACATATCAGGCACATCATTGAGTGCAGCGCCCCCTTCAGTATGTACCTGACTAATCACATATCAAGCTCATCATTGAGTGCAGCGCCTTCAGTATGTACCTGACTAATCACATATCAGGCTCATCACTGAGTGCAGCGCCCCTTCAGTATGTGCCTGACTAATCACATATCAGGCTCATCATTGAGTGCAGCGCCCCTTCAGTATGTACCTGACTAATCACATATCAGGCTCATCATTGAGTGCAGCGCCCCTTCAGTATGTACCTGACTTATCACATATCAGGCTCATCATTGAGTGCAGCGCCTTCAGTATGTACCTGACTAATCACATATCAGGCTCATCACTGAGTGCAGCGCCCCCTTCAGTATGTACCTGACTAATCACATATCAGGCTCATCATTGAGTGCAGCGCCCCCTTCAGTATGTACCTGACTAATCACATATCAGGCTCATCATTGAGTGCAGCGCCCCCTTCAGTATGTACCTGACTAATCACATATCAGGCTCATCATTGAGTGCAATGCCCCCTTCAGTATGTAACTGACTAATCACATATCAGGCTCATCATTGAGTGCAGCGCCCCCTTCAGTATGTACCTGACTAATCACATATCAGGCTCATCATTGAGTGCAGCGCCCCCTTCAGTATGTACCTGACTAATCACATATCAGGCTCATCATTGAGTGCAGCGCCCCCTTCAGTATGTACCTGACTAATCACATATCAGGCTCATCATTGAGTGCAACTGCAAAATAGGCCATATTGTTGGAACAGGTATGCGTCTCCAAGAATTCCTCTTCTCTATAACTGGCTTCCCATCCATGTGAAGCAGAGCTCATCCATATCCCTATTCAATAGAAACCAGGACCAGTGGATGGGAAACTGGAAATGCACCCTGGGTCTAGAAGTCTCTAAAAATGCACCCTGGGTCTAGAAGTCTCCAATGAACAAAGCCAGCCTGTAAATCCTGCCTTAGCTTACATATACCACTTAAAATAATCTCTAAGGCACAACAACTCACAGAATACATTTGGGATGCTTGGTTAGACTTAAAAAGTCCAGAGTCTTTGTTAGTCTACTACATACCTATGAATCTATAACATGAGTTTCTTTGGTGGGGAATTACTCATGGGGTCCTCAGGATACTTTATTCACTTCTGTTAGAAAAAGGCAGATTTCATGATGAAGTTTTGCTATTTTCTCATATTGGATAAAGTATACAGAATGTATCCTTTCATTAAAAAGTGAGTGGCCATTGCTGACTGAGCATATACAACATGTGCATTTGTCCTCTATTTATGATAAATTAATAAAGGATAGTTCTATGAATGTCCTAATTTGGAATATGGGATTATTGTTATAAATGAATTTATACTGCTTAGTGTATGCACCATCACTATGGTATAATTCTTTTATGTCTCTATAGGTACAAGATTATATAAGTGAGGACATAAAAGAAGACTCTGTCTCAGAGTGCCATCTTCTTAATGTTTCTGCATTAATGGATAATTAAATTATGGCTGATGTAAGAGCACAGGTTTGTATAAAGTTGAAGCTTTAGGTAATCGAATATCTAAAGCTTGACACCTAAAAAGCAAGAGCTGTAAACATCGAACGACCACTTCCGCAAATTCTTTCATAGGGAAAGAATTTGCTTGGTCGGAGAAAAAAAAAATTCAAACCTTAATTGAGTGGGGGGCTTCACCCCCCCACTCCCTCTAACTAAATATACTAACTCCGAGATTGCTCCACAGTGGAGAAAAGGGCAGATTCCCAATAACGGTCAAGCAAATTCTTTTCCTACAAAAGAATTCATGGAAGTGGTCATTCGATATTTATAGCTTTCGCTGTTTAGGTGTCGATCTTTAGGTATTCGATTACCTAAAGTTTTGATCACCTAATGTAGGCTCTGTTGGCTTGTATGCCAGGTTAAAGGTACATGCTTACATACACTGTTGTACTGTCCTAGAATTTTTAAGTGGAGGATAAATCCTTCTGAGATGTTTTGTCTGAGATTTAGTTATATACCACTAAAATATGAATGCTGTATGGAGTTTTCTGAGGTTCACACACACAAAAAAATCCTTTATATTTCATTTTGCAGCTTTAGCCACAAAAAAGAATAATTCTATCAAAAACGGCCCAACCCATTTCAGAAGAGGAGCTCGTACCTTTGGACTTCTGCTGGCCTCATCACTTAGAGATTTTGTCATTTGAGAATGTCTGTTGAATGACAACAAGTTGGCAATAAGACTCATGAGAGGTAAACAACAATGGAGCTCAGTATTTGGGTTTAACTTTAAAATGTTTAGAAATGAATAAAAAGTATTTTTGAAAACATTGTAGAAATGAATACTTTTCTAAAGACTTGACAAAAGTGTACATACAGGTGTGAGAAATATTAGAGAAGTATTTAAATTAAAGGTATTTAAATTAACGTTAATTAGTTGTAAAACTTAATAAAACATTTCATAAATAATGTGTGGTTTCACTTTGGTTTGCTTGATGCATTGAGAACAGGAAGTTGTTTCATACTGCAGGATTTTTTATTACATACACACTGAAATAGTATGCAAAATTAAAAAATGCTAAAAAAACATTTTTGTTCAGGATTTCATTGCCCAGACCTCTCATTATAGAGAGTAATGATCCTATATATTCCTTTACTAATTATACCAGTTCTGAGGGTGTACTTCCTAAACAGGAGGGAAATGAATGGTTTTCAGTAAAATCTCAAAGTTAGTATAGGTTATAAATCAATATGAGGGAGGCATAGTTCCCATATTAGGGGTTCTGAGGGCATAGCCCTTCACCTGCTAAAATGTTATACTGGTTTTGTTATGATGAAAAGCTATATTTTGTAAGTATTTTATTATTTGATTTGACCTTTGCTGAGTCCTTTGATGCAGATTTGACTATTCGCCTTACTGATAACTTTGCCTTAAGTGCCCTTATAATGTCATAATGTTATTATTTATAGAATTTGTTTTCAAGAGAATTTGAGATCAGGGTAAAAATGAGATGGAAAACATAATTAAGTGTTGGAGAAGGGAGGTGTAGTTTGATAGAGATTCAGTAAGTGCATGGCATGGTTAATACTGCTTATAAGTGTATGCATTTTCTCATGTGCTATGATTCAGCTTATGTGGAAAACTGGCAAGGCTACAGAATCGCAGAATTTAGTATATAATAACTCTATTAACTGGCAGGATTCAGCGGGATAGTGACATTTCTTAAGGTTCAGAGGTAACATACTGTGGAGCAAAAGTTTGTTAGATAAATTCATAAGCCTTTGGGGTAGCTTGTAAACATGAAATTCCAAAGTACATTGTTCTGTAGGACTACATGACAATGGCTTATAAATTAATACTTGATTTCAGAGAATTCCCATAGTGCCCTGATTAGAAAACCGAGTAAGGCATTGAGGTGAGCAAAAATATACTGTCTTCCTATGAAAATTAAAACATGACTAATAAAAAATATTACATCACACTCAGAGAGAAAGTTACTAGTGTCTTTGAAACAGTTCCTGGATTCAAACTGCAGGGTGTGCTTTCATCCATTACAATTACATATGTTTAGTGGTAAGATAAAATGATGTCCTTCTCTTAACTCGTCCTTAAAAAAATATTCATCGCACACAGCCATTAGCAAGCTTTGGCAGAATATACGCAGAGGAATTCCATGACAGAAGGTGAGAAGTTTAAAGATGTCAGCTAGGGATTTGTTTTAGGGTGGTGTCAAAAGTTTTAAAAAGGGGGAAATGTAATTTTTTATATAAATAAAGAATGCACTATAAATGATGTAAGACTAATTTAGCATTGTAGCAAGAAAGGGAATATATCAGACACATGCCTGCTTGCCTGCTGGTTTCAGCTACATCAACTTTTTTCTCTAATGCATTTTGTTACATTAGAATATTTTGAGAAACACAAGAGAGTCTATAAGTAGGTAATAATAATAATAATAATAATAACAATAATAATAACAATAATAATAATAATAATAATAATAATAATAATAATAATAATAATAATAATAATAATAATGTTTAAACAGAAATGTTAAAGTTTCATTCCACTCCCCATCCCACCTTCGCCCACACTGTTTGGTCTCGATTTGGAGGGGAATAGTGAATGAATGATAGGAAACATCACAGCTCCATGAATAGTCACGTGACCTGAAGACTCAGGGAAGACCAAGGCAAAGAAGAGGAGCTGATTCTGATGCTGCTGGTTTCATTCCATTAAGGCAGTTTGAGATTCCCACTACAGGTCCCAGTGTCCCATATCTAGGTTCAGTTTAAAGATAATACAGGCTCATGAAAAGTGACAGAATATGCATCTTGGCATTTTTTGTGAGGCAATATCTAGATGTTTGCAGCAAAAAAAGTTATAGAAAGGCCAAGTTGTTTTATTTTTTCCCATGCTATAGCAGAAGAAGATGGTCTTAAAGCAAGCAATTCCACAGAGCAAGCAAGATCAAATAAGTATTCCTGTGTTTGCTCTCTTATGCCTAATGTATGACTTAAACCCTCAGTATCCATTTTCCACAACTATAACATTCTCTTTTCCTGTATGGGACCTTCTCTACAAGTCCTTAACACTGTAAACATTCCAGTTCATTTCACTTCCTTACTCTGTCACTACTCCTGGAAGTGGATTCCTGTTTTTTTTACATTTCACTCTGTGTATATACTTGTACTATCTACAGTTCTACATATGTTTACTTTACTTTTCCATCCTTCATCTTCCAAGCAACTCCTTTTAAATTATTGTCCTCTAATGTTCTCTTATTGCTTTTAAATCAGTTTTCTTTCCTTCACTTTCCAAAGAACATGATGCTTTCTTGTGAAGCTCATCTATTCTGTTTAACTCTAATAACTGTGATCAATATATTTTTTTTATCTTGCTATCAGTGCTGAAGTTATTTCGCTAGCGTCAGAGTTCCAGCTAGGCTATACATATCTGTGTTGAGGTTGTCTCCACTATTTTTCCTGGTATCATTACTTACCACAGGATATTCCCACTGAGAGCAGCTTCCTGCTGTCTGAACGGGTCCATATCATATGTTCGAACTTTTAAAAATTCGAACGTTATATGGTCAACACCATATGATCGAACTTTTAAAAGTTTGAACGTTTCAACGGAGATCTCCGTACACTGCGGAATCAGAAGATTTCCCTTTTTTGCACTGTGGTGTGATCTCGGCGTTGGTATATTTAAAGAGCTGGGAGTGTGGTGGGTACAGCCCCCCACATGGGAGGTGCAGAAGGTTTACCCCCCTGCTTAAAACATTCAGCTATTTTTTTTCTGTTATTTTTTTTTTTTTTAGATTTTTGAAGTTTTAAAAGTTCAGTTATATGGTGTCGACCAAATGACGTTCGAACTTTTAAAACTTTAATTATATAAGACAGACCCATCTGAATAAGTCCTGGCAGCTGGGAAGTAGCCACCTGACTAATCAGCATCAACTGCTCTGTTTGCATGCCATGACTCTTCCTAGTCAGTTACATGAATGAAGGTTACCTGTACATGAACAAAGGTTACCTGTGCATGAACTAAGGTTACCTGTACATGAACGAAGGTTACCTGCACATGAACGAAGGTTACCTGTACATGTACAGCACCCACTGCTATGTATTATGACTGCAGACATTTAGATGTACATAGTCCACAAGAAGATGTGAGGGAATCAATCTCTGGACAACATAAAGTGGTCATCATGCCTCCTAGAATTAATCCTGCATACACATGCCAGACTACATATTCCATAAATGCAAGATATTGAAATGCTTCAAGGTGTTATACAGAGGGGAACAGGGATATAGCCTCACACTGACATATGTTATATATGTTACCAGCATCTCTCTTTATCTTTATGTTCATTAATGTCTTCAGTGCTGTCATAGATTTGTTATAATATACCGGTATAGTCAAGAGAGTTGACATTGGTAGTGTAATAAATGACAATGGACATCAGTACTTAAGTTAGAATTGAACATAACATTACAGACAAATACTGGTAGCAAGCGTAACCTGTGCACCCCATGGATATAGTCCTGTTCTCCTATGATACAACACTGTCCAAGTGCAATATACTATAGCAATAATAACATAATAATAATAATGAATATAATAATAGAGATAATGGTTCCTTCAAAGAGGGGAACTTTGGCCATCTTGCATCTCAGAGAATGGTATCAGACCTGATAAGGTACTGGATCACTTTGCAGCTGCTTACCATGGCTTTACAGGAATTTAGTATTTATGCACATGGTATGACCTGTCTCTACAAACAAGAAACAACAAGACATCTCTGAACCCTGTTTTGATTAATCTTTTGTGCATTCCAAAACAAACAGCATCAGGACTACTAGATTAAAATACCTAGATTTTGCTTGTACCATAAACTGGACATGTTGGAGAGACAGATATGTTTCTCACAGAATTCCCATTCTCCCATTCTGAGGATCAAGCTTACCACTGATAGGAGGCAATGTCCCTCCTTACACCTATTTAAGTGCAACTTACACCAATGGATGGGTAATCAGAAAGTCACCCCTGGTCTGGCTCCTATGTCTCTGATTGACAAAGGCAGCCAGTAAATCATCCCCTATAAGTCAAATTTGTGGGTCACACTTGGGTTACACAGTAAGGCTTTTAGGGGATGTAGTGGTCATTAGCCTACTATACATACCTATGAACCTATAATCTGCACTTGTCCTTGTGTCAAAGGCTAAACTGGATTACAATGGGACTAGTCCGTACCTCTCAACTGTCCAGATTTTGACTCATATTTTTAGTCTTTTTCTTCTTCTTCTTCCCTTTAGGGGTCACCACAGCAGATCATCTGTTTCCATTTCTTCCTGTCCTCTGCATCTTGCTCAGTCACACCAACCGCCTGCACGTCCTCTCTCACCACATCCATAAATCTTATCTTAGGCCTTCCTGTTTTCCTGTTACCTGGTAACTTCATCCTTAGCATCTTTTTCCCAAATGACATGTGCTGAGGAGGGATGCTGGGTATATTGGGAAAAAATGCTACTGACCCTCTAATATACGTATTAGTAATCCTGTCCACCCTCATCACACCCAGTGTAAATCTTAACATCTTTAACTCTGCCATGTCCAGCTCTTACTCCTGCCTTTTTGTCAATGCCACTGTCTCCAACCCATATAACATAGCTGGTCTCACTACCCTCTTGTAGACCTTCCCTTTCACTCTTACTGGTACTCGTCTGTCACAAATCACTCCTGACACTCTTCTCCACCCACTGCACCCTGCCTGTACTCTCTTCTTCACCTCTCTTCCACACTCACCATTACTATGAACTGTTGATCCCAAGTATTTAAACTCATCCACCTTCACCAACTCTAGTCCCTGCATCCTCACCATTCCTCTAGCCTCCCTCTCATTCACACACACATATATTCTGTCTTAGTCCTGCTAACCTTCATTCCTCTCGTCTCTAGGGCATACCTCTCCAGGGTCTCCTCAACCTGTTCCCTACTCTCACTACAGATCACAATGTCATCGGCAAACATCCTAGTCCATGGGGGCTCTTGTCTGATTCCATCTGTCAACCTGTCTATTACCATTGCAAATAAGAAAGGGCCAAGAGCTGATCCTTGATGTAATCCCACCTCCACCTTAAATGCAATCATCACTCTCACCTCAGACCTCACCACTGTCACACTACCCTCGTACATATCCTGTACCACTCTTACATACTTTTCTGCCACTCCTGACTTCCTCATACAATACCACAACTCCTCTCTAGGCACCCTGTCATATGCTTTCTCTAAGTCTACAAAGACACAGTGCAACTCCTTCTGACCTTCTCTGTACTTCTCCATCAACACTCTCAGAGCAAACATCACATCTGTAGTGCTCTTTCCTCGCATGAAACCATATTGCTGCTCACTAATCATCACCTCCCTTCTTAACCTAGCTTCCTTTACTCTTTCCCATAACTTTATGCTGTGACTGATCAGTTTTATCCCTCTGTAGTTACTACAGCTCTGCACATCACCCTTATTCTTAAAAATCGGGACAAAAACACTTTTTCTCCACTCCACAGGCATCCTCTCACTTTCTAAGATTTCATTAAACAATCTGGTTAAAAACTCCACTGCCATGCCTCCTAAACACCTCCCTGCTTCCACAGGTATGCCATCTGGACCAACAGCCTTTCCATTCTTCATCCTCTTCATAGCTATCCTTACTTCCTCCTTGCTAATCTGTTGCACTTCCTGATTCACTATCCCCACATCATCCAACCTTCTCTCTCTCTCATTCTCTTCATTCATCAGTCACTCAAAGTACTCCTTCCATCTGCTCAACACACTCTCCTCGATTGTGAGTATGTTTCCCTCATTATCCTTTATCACCCTTACCTGCTGCACATCTTTCCTAGCTCAGTCCCTCTGTCTAGCCATTTGGTACAGGTTTCTCCCTCCTAAGTGTCCAACCTTTCATACAACTCTTCATATGCCTTATCCTTAGCCTTCACCACCTCTTTCTTTGCCATGCTCCTCATCTGCTTATATTCCTGTCTACTTTCTTCATCTCTCTGACAATCCCACTTCTTCTTCACCAGCCTCTTTCTCTGTATACTGTCCTGTACTTCCTCATTCTACCACCAGGTCTCCTTGTCCTCCTTCCTCTGTCCAGTTGTCACACCAAGAACCTTTCTAGCTGTCTCACTTACCAGCTCTGCTGTAGTTACCCAGCTATTTGGTGACTCTTCACTGCCACCCAGTGCCTGTCTCAATTCTTCCCTGAACTCCACCTCACAATCACCCTTTTTCAACTTCCATCATTTGATCCTTGGCACTGCCCTCACACTCCTCTTTATGATCACCAACATCATCCTACAAACCACCATTCTACGCTGCCTAACTACACCTTCCCCTGTCACCACTTTACAGTCTCCAATCTCCTTCAGACTGGCCCTCCTGCATAGGATATAATCTACCTGTGTGCATCTTCCTCCACTCTTGTATGTCACCCTGTGCTCCTCCCTTTTCTTAAAATACATATTCTCCATAGCCATGTCCATCCTTTTCGCAAAATCCACAATCATCTGACCTTCTGCATTCCTCTTCTTAACACCATACCTACCCATCACTTCCTCATCTCCTCTCTTCCCTTCACCAACATACCCATTGAAATCCACTCCAGTCACCACTCTCTTACCCTTGGGTACACTCACCACCACTTCATCCAACTCACTCCAAAAGTTTTCTTTCTCATCCATCACACACCCAGCTTGCAGAGCACATGCACTAACAACATTCATTATTACACCATTAATTTCCAGCTTTATAAACATCATTCTATCTGATACTCTTTTCACCTCCAAAACACTCTTGGCATACTGTTCCTTCAGGATAAAACCTACCCCATTTCTTCTCCCATCCACACCATGATAGAACAATTTGAACCCGCCTCCTATACACCTGGCCTTACTTCCCTTCCATCTGGTCTCTTGCACGCACAATATATCAACCTTCCTTCTCTCCATCATATCAGCTAGCTCTCACCCTGTACCAGTCATACTGCCAACATTCAAAGTTCTTATCCTCATTACCACACTCCTAACCTTCCTCCTCTCTTCCTGCCTTTGGGCATGCCTTCCCCCTCTTCTTCTCCTTTGGCCAACAATAGCCCAATTTCTGCCAGCACCCTGTTGGCTAACAGTACTGTTGGTGGTTGTTGTTAACCTGGGCCTCAACTGATCTGGCGTGGAAATCTGTATCGTTGTCCGCATATGTCATTTGGCAAAAGTTTTATACCAGATGCCCTTCCTGACATAACCCTCCCCATTAATCTGGGCTTGGGACTGGCACGAAGAAATACACTGGCTTGTGCATCCCCAAAATGTGTGGTTTTCAGGTTAACTGTTGAGGACTCAAGTCAGTAAATACTGACATACATTTGAGTTTCAGACTTCACATCCTTCAGAAAATACATGCTAACAGAAATCCTATTATTCTAGCAACTTTCTAAGTTTATAAGAGCAGCATTAAAAATGTGTATCCTATTTTGCCCCCCCCCATTTTAGGTTTTGAGCAGATTTTTTGTGATAACAGGATGAGAGGTGTGGACTAGTCCTACTAGCAGCTGATATATGCTTTACAAAGGATACAGCTAAAATGAAAGAATGTCACGTATCTTTACAAATACACAAATCCCCTATTTTTAGCTGGAGGTTTCTTATATAGCTATTTGGGTGCTCTGTTCTTTGTTGTTTGGTTTACAACAACATGCACATTTAACATTTTTTAGCCTGACAAACTGTGTGTGTGTGTGTGTGTGTGTGTGTGTGTGTGTGTGTGTGTGTGTGTGTGTGTGTGTGTGTGGGTGCGTGCGTGCACGTGTTTAAACATACAAGCATGCACACATATTTGCTGTGTGTGTGTGAATCATATCATTAATGTGCCATTTTGACATTCCATCATTAACTAAAACTCCTTTATCAAAGCAATATTTTCAGATGTAAAATGTTACAGCAAAATGCACTTATGTGTTCTGGTAAACATGAAGATATTTCAGATTATGTTGCCTGCTTTACCTATTTCGTATTTTGTCATAGGCCACATGTGGTGTAAAGGGCAACCACAGGTGTCTTGCATTGAACATTTTGCAAGAGCATCTTGAAATAGAGATTTTGTCATTTTAATGAATAAAAAAATTCAAGCCAGAGTGGCGTTTTGAAATAGACAAACTGCAACATTTGTAAAATAGTCAGCAGAAAATAAAGGTTTAGTTTTCAGTTTACTTCAGAGCAATGCACATAAAATTTATCAAAAACATAAACATATAATTATGTTATAACATTGGGCCTAAAACAAGAGTGTATGTTTGAAGAAAAGTAATAATTTTTATCTTTTCATGTGCTGTGAAATAAAAATGAAATTTTTAGTAAAATGCAAGATGCAGCTGCCTTTTTACCTTTGAGGTTCGAAGTAGAGTGCAAGAAAGTCTTAGATGTAGTTATAACAATCAAAATCCCTAAATAAATCTTGAGAAAATGGAAGAACACTTTTAAGATACAAGTATTTACATGCTGGGTGCAAAAAAGCCCAACATTTTTATTAATTATGGAACGGTCCTCTTTAAAATGGTCAGTACTAAAGAGATAAATGACGCAATGTTTCATTCCTTTCCCATGCAATTCAAAATGTATTTGAAATAATCAGTCCAGCAATCTCCTGTTGCTTTTCATGGACATCATGAAAATATGTATATTGCATGATGTTTTATGTTGTTTATTTAGCTCTGTATAAACCAGGATGTTGTTTACATAAGTTATGCAACTTTTTCATAAAGCGCTATTGATTAACTCTCAAAAAGCCAAAGCCAAATGTAAATCCTTTTATTCTAGTGACTTTCCAAATTGAAAACAGCAATATTTAAAATTTGCTCCTAGTTTTAGACCTTGGCCCCCCTCTGTTTTAGGCTTTGTCCAGATTTCTTGCACTAAGAAGTCGAGTGGTATGATGTCAGATAAACTCAGACAGGAAGACTTTATGTAAATGACTGACTGAGTGTTGGAAATATGAATCATGGAGGTAGAAAATATGAAAACACACACACACACACACACACACACACACACACACACACACACACACACACACACACACACACATAGATATCTGAGAAAGAAGAGATGTCAGTGATTTGGAAAAGAGTCACTAAACTATGAGAGGTCAAGAACTAAATTTGTGTTTCCTTTTATTCGCTGTGGAGACAAACGAACCAAATATTCTGAGATATGAGAGCAGAATAATGAATATGGATGTCTGGGTCATACATAACATAGTTATACACTGGAAAAGAGGGGATATAGATATCAATACAGAAAAATGTGTGTGAACTAAACACTTAGGATGGGGAGTGAGAGATAAAAAATAATATCAGAGACAAGGCGGAGGTGGTGGGGGGGTTGGGAGGAAATGAATCGTAAAGAAAGTGGTGGGTTACTCAGGGAAAGGATAGGTGCACACCTGCAAAGTTCAGAGTGCGACATTAGTATTAACTAAGTCTATGGGCTGATGTAGTAAAACATCATAGAAATTTTAGTTAGTATTGTGTACTTTGGTGTAGATATGTATCTAATGCATCTTGCATTATTCTTTGTATGTATGTGAGTACGTTTTATACAGATTTACACACACACACACACACACACACACACATTTATATATATATATATATATATATATATATATATATATATATATATATATATATATATGGTCTACTTCTGAATTTCGAATTTTCAAAACATCGACTTTCTTATGATTGAGACCATAAGACAAAATTTTGAAACTTCAAACCATTTAAATGGAGATCGCTGTACAGCAGGGAATGATATATTTACTATTTCCTAGTTGTAGTATGATCTCGAGTTGGTATATTTAATTAGCATGGGGTGCAGGGAGTGTTGAGGGGCTTGCCTCCCAGAAAAAATGTAAAAAAAAAGATTTTTTTTGTTTTTATTTATTTTTTATTTAGATTTCAAAGTTTCAAAACTTCAGTGTTATAGGTTCATAGGTAGGTACTAGGCTATCAGCCCAGGGGCCTATACAAGCCCAGCCGAAAAGGTACCCTGGCTTTTGTCACACAAGAAAGTTATTTTCCTGTGCCACTGTCGAGCAGAGACACAGAGGTGATCCCCGGGGTGAATTTCCTATTTCCCATCCAATCATCAAGATTTTTCTTGAAGAGTGCTAATGAGGAGCTTTGTTTGATATAGATAGGTAGTTTATTCCAGAGTATGGGAAGTCTATGGGACAGGAATCTATCCCTCCGGCATGTTTTGTTTATTGTGGTGACAAGGTTTAGGTCCCTAGAGCATGTAGCTCGGAGGGATTGGGATTTCTTTAAGTGGAGCATGTCCAACAGCTCTTGATTTGACATAGCTTTGTATGTTAGGCAGAGATCACCTCTGAGTAGGCGATATGCGATGGAGTAAAGCTGGAGTTTTTTGAGACGGTCAGCGTAGGGCATCTGTTTGAGGCTGGTAATCCTCTTTGTGAGGTATTTCTGTGGCCTTTCCAGTTGTTGGAGATGTCTTGTGAGGTACATACCAAAAGGGGCATTGCACTCTATAATGGGTCTAATGAGTGATGAGTAGAGGGGAACAATGACCTCTTTTTTTCTGAATGAGAAACTTTTGTGATGAGGTGTGCCATGTAGAAGGATTTTCTGACTACTGTGGTGATGTGATTATCAAAGGAGAGACTACTGTCCACCTGTGTCCCAAGGTCTCTTATCACACTTTTGATGTTAAGTATACTACCGCCTATGTTGTAGTCCATGGGTACAGAGTTTTTACCAAAGGGGATGACAATGCACTTTTTGGCATTCAGCTTGAGGCCATGGCTTTGACACCAGGCATCTGTCTCAGTGAGGCCCATTTGTAGGATGTCCACATCGTTAGGAGTTTCGATTATGGCTCCTAGGTTGCAGTCATCTGCGAACTTCATTAGCCAAAGACCTTCTGTGTTAGCCTGTACTTCAGAGAAGTAGATACCAAACAGGAGAGGACCCAGGACTGAACCCTGTGGTACTCCACTTGTCACTGGTCTGAAGTTGGATTTGGAGTCTGCTACTTTCACAGTGTGGGTTCTGTCAGTGAGCCAGTTGGCAACCCATCTTATAACGTAGGGATTTATACCTAGTTTAGTGAGTTTATAATTCCAGAGTGGGGAATTGTGTCAAAAGCCTTGGCAAGATCTAGATAGGCTGTGTGAACCACCTTACCCTTGTCTACAGCTTTGGTGACTGCTTCAAAGAAGTCTATCAGGTTTAGGAGACATGATCTGCCTTTTACAAACCCAAACTGGGTGGGATCCAGAGTTTGGAGATTACCGATGTCTTTGTTTATAAGTTCCATGATGATATGTTCCATGGCCTTGCAGACCAGGCTCATCAGGCTAATGGGGTGGTAGTTCCCAGGGTCCGTGGTGGCTCCCCCCTTGTGGAGTGGGATAACCATTGCTGTGCACCATTCAGCAGGCACAAAGCCTGAGGTGAGGCTATGATTGATCATGGTACTTAGGTGGGATGCCAGTTCATTCTGTAGTTCATGTAGAACGCAGCCTGGGATGTTGTCTGGTCCCATGGATGCTGTGTTCTTGGCTTTGGGGAGTGTGGTTTTTACCTGTGCAACCGTGATTACAGGAAATTTGCATTCTTCCGGTATAGAGATGGGCTCTTTAGGGGGTGAGAGGGGGGTAAAATTAGCACTGAACCTATCTGCCAGGATGTTGGCAATATCAGTTGGGTCTGTATATTTAGTGCCATTGTGTTGTAACTCAGAGCAGATCTGAGTGTTGCCATTCAGATTCTTGACATAGCTATAGAATGCTTTGTGGTTGTCTTTAGAATCAGTGGCAATTTTGTTTTCATAACTAGCTTTGGAGGATTATATCAGGGATCACAGCTTCTTACTGGGGCTGACCAGGGAGCTCCTCCACTTGTGGGATTTTACTCTCTTTTGCAAGTTTCTTCCTTCTGTTGTACAGTTTATTTATGGCAGGGGACCACCAGATTGGCTTCCTTTTTTTGGAGGATAATATCTTGGTTCTGTTTGGGATAGCATGATCCATGCACTCATGTAAGTGCTTATAAAGTGCAATTGTGTAGGATTCATTAGTCATAACTGTATTGTCCATCTGCATAGGTGTCATGAAGTTCACCACTTCTGTCTTAAGAAGCATGAAGTTGGCTTTGGAGAAATTTTTTATTATGGTTTCCTTAATGGGGGGGTGGAGACAGGATGTGGATATCTAGGTAATTAGCTTATGGTCGGATCGGACCAATGAGGCATTGACTTCAGGTGTGGAACACCGGTCACTCATATTGGTAATGACTAGATCTAGGATATTGTTGCCCCTGGTGAGGGTGTGGATAAGTTGATCCATGGCATTGGAGTTTATGAATTCCAGAAAGTGTTGAGCGAAGGAGTTGGTACATGAGTTCTTTTCCCAGTTAATGGTGGGGTAGTTGAAATCGCCCATTATTACGGTGTTTGGTTGAACCCTAATATTTTCCAGTACATCAAGAAAAGAGGAGTGGGAATCCTGGGGCATGGTGGGTGATCTGTAGCAAGCTACAATTTGGATTGCAGTTTTGCCCAGAGTCAGTTGCACTTGGATAACCTTGGCTGCATTATGCTGAGTAACTAGCCTGGAGGTGTGGATATCCTTAATGAATATGGATACACCTCTGCCTTTGGTGTTCCAGTCCAGGTTACATGGCCGAAAAGTGTGGTATGATTTATAGCCTGGTAGTACAGGGGTGCTCTCTGGAGCCTTGAACCAGGTCTCAGTCACTGCACAGATATCGATGTTCTCCATTTTAAGGAGTGCCTCAAGTGAGTGCATTTTGAGATTTAGACTTCTGGCATTGAGTAGCATCACCCTCAGTTTTTGCTTGCCTGTTCCTGTTACAGTGAGGAATTTGTCATTTGAACCTTGCCTAAAAAAGGCACTATAGGAGCGGCAAGAACCTTCGCCAGTATCCGGAATCCCAGGGGTGACAAGTGCTGGCCATATCTGGCAAAGCATCGTGGTCTGTCGACCATGTCATCCCAGGCAGACAGATACTGGATCCCTTTAGAATGGCATCAGAAGCTTAGCCAATTGTTGAAGTCAATCATTTTGTCCTTGTACTGCGGCATCATTCTGGGTGATGGCAGAATGCTACTCAGGGCTAGGGTCATACCGGCCTGGGCTACAAGATCAGAGAGCTCTTCCATGTCTCTTTTCATGTAGTCCAGGGAGGCACATCTCAGGTCATTCACACCAACATGGACAATGACAGAGTCATATTTGTACTTGTTGTGGAATGACCTGAGTGCGTGGGTTATGTGGTGGATCCTGGCACCCGACAGGCAGCTGACAGTAACCTTCTCCTTGTTTAGCCTGGTGAGTGGGACATCAGTGTGCCTGACTATAGAGTCACCTATGAATAGTGTGTTGGGTATGTTGTATTGCCTTATTGGCTGTGGTTGAGTGGCACACTGAGTCTGTGGGCTATGTGTCATTTGGGTTGTGTTGGGGGGTGGAGGTTGCTTGCATTTCTGCTTTGGAGGTCTCTGTTGCTTGAGCAGATTATTACTGAGAGCCTCCGCAAATGTTTTTGTATTTCTATGTGTGGATTTTGGTGGTGTAGATTTAGTGAGACTATGTGATAAGTGTGGTGTGGTGCAAGTGTTTACCTTCTCCTCTTGACTGTCAAGTTCAGTCTTGATTGGAGAGAGCTTTACCTCCAGTTTGGCTAAATAAGTGCATCTCTTACAGGTTGTAGTGCTGGGTGGTAGGAGGAGAGGGTTGTCTGTTTACATGAGGCAATTTCTACATTGCCCCAAGATGTCCAGATTCATCAGATAGACAGGAGAGAACACTGGGAGCTGACCCTGAGACGTGCCTGAATAAAAAAAACTATTTTCCTCTAGATAAGTGAGGAAAGTGAGTACAAGAGCTGTTTTTCTCTAACAAGTGAGGAAAGTAAGTACCAAAACTGTTTTCCTCTACGTAATGAGGAAGGTTGAGTGCTGTAGTAATTAATGGGTTATTTAGTGCTTACAAGTTCTGAACAAGTGCTGATCACAAATAAGCAAATTCAAGTGCTAAAAGTAAGAATCTGTTTCTGGATTCTGGACTAAACTAGTTACAGGAAAGGGGGAAAACAAGTGCAAATGTGGGCTTTTAAATCAGAAAGTTGAGAGAGAGACAGAAAAACTGCCCAAACGGCCAATAACTACAATTTCTGGCCAGAACCACTCCTTATGTGGTAGATAGGTTACCTAGTGCTTACCACTTCCACTGATAAACTAGAAGGCTTCCCTCCAACACAGAAAGCTTGGGAGGTGGGGGGGGGGCTCAGAAGCTTACATACAGTCCTGGATACAGCAAATCTGAATCTGGATTACACTAGTTACAGAAAAGGTATATTTTTCTTTTTTTTTTTTTTTTTTTTTTATATACAGAAAAGTAGCTAAAACAGCAGTCAAAACAATTCAAATACAGTGCAAGCTAGTACACTTGAGTATGTAGCAGTGTTAGTCCAAACAGTTTAAAAAATGCAATTAAATTAAAAATGACTAAAAACAATGCAGAAGAAACTCGACGTTTTGAAAGTTCAAAATTTAAAAGTAGACTCATATAGATATATATAGATATATATGTATGTACAAATTGAAAGAAAATTACAGCCAAGCTAGAGCTTTCACTGTGTGATACCTTAAAACTACTGTAGTGGATGCCCATGGAATATATGTAAATGAACGCTTAATAACATTAAGTGTTTTAGCTACATTGCTTCTGAAAGTCCATGATATTTTTTTTACTTAAGTCTTTATAGTTACATTCAGACCAATAAAGCAAAACCCCACTATCTGTGGACATGCATGTTTCAGCCTTTTTATTGACCTCATCGGCACAGAATAAATAGATATTTTGGCTTTACTTTAGAAACTCAGGTTCGTTAAACCCTGCTGATGCCCATAAAGATTAAGGTTCCCTATAAGTATCCAAACTAACATCCAAACCAATGGATAAAATGGAAAAACAGACAAAGCTTTCAGTAAAGAACTGCAAGGAAAACGCAGCCAAGCTGAAGATTTCACTGTGTGATACCTTAAACCTCCTGTAGTAGAGTCCCATGGGATGGACACAAATGAAATGACCCTTCAGGACATCACGTGTTTCAGCTGCATGGCTATTGAATGTCCATCACTCTTTTTATATTAAAAGTTTCTATGGTTACATTCAGGCCAATAAAGTCAAACCCCAATAGTTGTGGACATGCATGTTTTGGCCTATTAATTGACCTCATCAGCACAGCATCAATGGCCCCACAAAGTCTGCACTGTAAATTTTCCCTTAGAACTAGGCAAGCCTCAACTCAAGTGCTTCAGATCAGCTGCTCTTATTGCAGCACTTGCAAAACAGAAATCAGCACTTGTCCTAATCTCCTAGACAGCACTATTATTCTCCAAATTTCCTAGACAGCACTATTATAATATAACATAAGACCCTCGATCGTCCGCAGGACTTAAGTTCAATTTACTCTTCAAAGCATGTCCAGAGGTCAGCTTCAGGTGTACTCTCCAGTTCATCTGGTGGAATTGGGCATCCTGAGGCAGTGTCACAACTGCCTCATGTATAAGGACAACCCTCTCCTCTTACCTCTAGACACAAACACTTGTGAGAGATGCAAATACACAGCCAGACTGGAGGCTAAGCGCTCTCAACCCATGACTGTAACAGACAGTCAAGAGGATAAGGGACACACTTGCATCACACCACCTGTCACACATGAATCTACAAAACAAGCACTGGCAAAACATACGCATAAATACACAAAAACATATTTGGAGGCACTAGGTACCAATCTGAAAACGAAACAGTGTCCTCCAAAGCAGACAAGCAAGTAACCTACACCCCCAAACACAAGCCAGAAAACACATAATTCACCTCAGCAGTGTGCCTCACAACAGCTCTTAAGGCAAAACACCATACCTAACACGCTAGTAATAGGAGACTCTATAGTAAGGCACATGGATGTTCCACTCACCAGGCTGAACAAGGAGAAGGTTACTGTCAGCTGCCTGTCAGGTGCTCTGATCTGCCACATAACACAGGCA
The DNA here is from genome assembly GCF_019279795.1 of Protopterus annectens. Lineage (NCBI taxonomy): Eukaryota > Metazoa > Chordata > Ceratodontiformes > Protopteridae > Protopterus > Protopterus annectens. The sequence continues at coordinate 1,356,718,886 of NC_056746.1, read as the reverse complement.
CTTAGGTCACTCCAGAACAAGTACAAGTATGACGCCGTGAGGTGGCAGCGAAAACAGGCGGGAGGAATCACAAAGGTAAAAAAAAAAAAGCTATTGAGGTGCCCCCCACCAGACCCACCACATATGAGGCAGGCTGAGTTGCCCCCCCCCACCACGCATTATTTATAGAGAGATAGATTAAACGCTGTAGAATTTGAACAAGTATAAAGGCAAATCCTAGAAAAATCAGGCAAATGACTAAGCCTATGAACACAACTGAAAAAAAATTCTAAAGGGCTGCTGGAGACAGCCATTGGTAACTTTATAAAAAGGATTTCGAGGTAGGGCAAAAGAGGGGAGTTTTTTTGCGGTGAAAGGAAATTTCACATTCAGAGATTGCAGAGGACCGGAGAGAATGGGGAAGTAGGTACAAGTGAAGACGATGGGTGGGGACAGGAAATGGCAGAAATCAGTGATCACATTGCAAGTTGAGGGCCGAGACAGAATTTCGCAAGGAGAATAGACTGAAATAGTGCAATATTAGAGGGGGCAGGAGATCTACATTACTGGTATAGTAAGATTACACCCAAGTCAGAATTTAGACTCATAAAACGGCAGTCCCCTTTGAGCAGAAGGGCAGGAGAGGGCATTTTACCGTAATCACTTTTGCTTTTGAGCTGGAGTATTCTTTCGGATCCGCCTATTCTGCTGAACGATATCCTTCCAACGGATAACTACTTTTCTGTAATTGATATCAGTAATGCCTTTTTCTCTATTCCCTTGCAGGAAGACACCAATTTGGCTCAGTTCCAACCAGCCCAAGGTGCCACCTACTGCTGTGCGTGGGATGATATGCTATTTTACAAGCCCCCATGCCAACTACAAAAAAGAAAGACAATTGAGAGATGCACTACCTTAAATCCAGCGACATTGCTACCTGTTGCTGAAGAAGACGGTATTATGCTATGTATGCTAGATCTCTAATCTTCTAAAGTTCTACCAAGACCGGATCTATAACCCCATACTACATGCAGACTTGACAAGGGCATGTCTCCTTCAGAGGGACAGGGAATATATACTCTATACGGAGTCAATATGCCTTCTCTCTGATGCATGTTTGTGTTTGCTCAGGAAAAAAAAAGGGGGATTACAACATTTGCAAACCTTACAAGTCATGCAGGAACTTAGCACAGTACAGGAAAAACAAGGCCCTTCCCCATCTGCCCTGCAGCTATGGTTAGAATTATCCACACCACCCTTTTTGGAATGCAAAACGCTTTTGTCTATCCTGCATAGTATGTGCTAAATACCAGGAGGGTCAGAGTTGCTCGGGCATCACCGCACAACTAAAGAAGTTTGTGTTAGTAATAGTAGATGCATTTACTAAGTGGGTTGAGGCTTTCCGACACATTCAATCAGATCATACAGAAACTGTCTACAGTTTTCCAAAAGGCAAGTTGAGAAAACTCACGGGCGACACATCAGATCAAAATAATAAAACGCAAGAATTGGGCATCCCCCAATGGAGGGCCCCCCTACAGGTGCTAACGCAACCCCAACAGCAGTTTCGGATTAAAAACTTGGAATAGTTTGTTGTTTGAAACCACAGAAGTACCACTGAGAGACTGGTTGGCTCTTCTCTGGGCTTCAAAATGGAACAGTGTGTTTTTTCAAGATTGGGAAAGTTAAGGTGGCTTTGAAAAAATGCCGTATGTATATGGCCTATTATTTAGGGCTAAAGCCAAATGGGAGTTATGAATTTTTGCACCAATATACCATCAAAACGACTCTCACATATGGACAGCGATGCTGATGCTGTGTTTGGGTATTTTGCCAGCATATGGGACAATAAAATCAATCTCTGAACGAAGAAACTGTCAAAAAAACTGAGAGAGACTCTGAGTACATTTTCATGCTGCTCGTTCATTCCTGATAACGAGCACGATTCAGAGCCATCAATAAATAAAAAAACAAGTTTTTTCTGAACTAACTAAACCTCCAAACCCTTGACTTCCTTTTTCCAAATGATAATATCGAAGGTTATTCTCTGCCAATGCTAAAAAGCATTTTTCTTATGAGAAGAGAAGGTACAACGATTCTGGATTGTGTAAAAAAAAATATATACAAAATGAAATGTGGGGAAATGTGGAAAATACGGTTAAGCAGAAAATGTTCACTGCGTGTAAAACTGATGAAAATGGAAAAAATGTTGATCACTGAGGGAATTAATCTAATCTTGAACTGCTGTTAATGTTAAGAATGCAAGAAGGTACTGCTGGGTAAAAACAAGTAATCTATAAGGAGAACTTAAAGTACAAGTAGCCAGACTGCTGGCATATTTACATCATGTAGCAGATCTCCATGCATGTAAAATAAGCTTTTTTTTGCGCTTTACAAGAGTGTGATACGCTGTCATTGTACATGTTGGTGTGAATGATCTAAGATGTACCTCCCTGGACTACATGAAAAGAGACATTGAGGAGCTCTCTGATCATGTAGCCCAAGCTGGTATGACCCTGACCTTGAGTAGCATACTACCTTCACCTAGAATGATACCACAATACAAAGACAAAATGATCAATTTCAACAATTGGCTAAGCTTCTGGTGTCATTCTAAGGGGATCCAGTGTCTGTCTGCCTGGGATGACATGATAGACAAGCCTCGCTGTTTTGCCAGAGATGGGTTGCACCTGTCACCCCTAGGTTTTCGAATACTGGCCAAGGCTCTTGCCGTCCCCATAGTGCCTTTTTTAGGCAAGGCTCAAAGGACAAACCAACCACCGTAACCAGCACAGGTAACCAAAAACTAAGGGTAATACTACTCAACGCCAGAAGTCTCAACCTCAAAATGCACACACTTGAGGCTCTTCTCAGCATGGAGAAAATTGATGTTTGTGCAATGACGGAAAACTGGTTCAAGGCTCAAGAGAGCACACTAGCACTGCCAGGTTACAATTCATATCATACCTTCCGGCCTCAGTTACCGGATCACAGTACAAAGGGCGGAGGTGTATCCATATTCATCAAGGATACCCATATCTCCAGGTTAGTAGCGCAGCATGATGCCCCAGAGATCATCCATGCACAACTATCAGCAGGCAAAACCACATTTCAAGTTGTAGCTGGTTATAGATTGCCCACCATGTCCCAAGATGCTCACTCTGCATTCCTTGAGACATTGGAAAATATAAAGGTCCTACCCAACACCATAATCTTGGGTGATTTCAACTACCCTGGTATAGACTGGGAGAACTACCAATGTTCCAACTCCTATGCTCAACGATTCATAGAATTTATAAATTCAAATGCCCTTGAACACTAGTATGTTCCCCCACTAGCGGAGACAACATATTGGATTTAATCATCACAAATATGGACGCCCATTGTACCACACCCGTTATCACCCCCTCCTTGGTCAGATCCGACCACAAACTGATAACCCTGGACATCCTCACTCCTCCACCTCCCCCAATCAAAGAAACCATAGTCAAAAACCTTTCCAAAGCAAACTTGAAACTACTTGCATCCGAAGTGGAAAGATTCACTATTCCCTTGCAGAAGGATAATGATATCCAGGATGCGGAATCCTACACCAAGGTACTCTATATGCATCTTCAGGATTGCATGGACTGTGCTATCCCAAATAAAACCAAGACTCCTTCCTCAAGCAAGAAGAAACCAGTCTGGTGGACCCCGGCCATAAGCAAACTTTACAATAAAAGGAGGAGACTTATACAAAAAAAGGCCAAATCTCAAGTAGAAAAATCATCCCTGATCAGCATTAGTAAGAAATTGAGGGCCCTCATCAAGTCAACTAAAGCTAATTTTGAAAAGAAAGTTGCCAAGGATGCCAGGGATAACCATGAGGCCTTCTATGGCTACATCAAAAACCAAAATGGCAATGCTCAGGTCTGTTCTGAGCTAGTACAAAATGGAACAAAATACACTGACTCTTCTGACATTGCCAACATCTTGGCTGACAGGTTCAGTGCAAATTTCTCCCCCACCTCACCACCTACAGGGCCTATTACCATTCTAAGGGATTGTGTAAGTCCAATTATTACTGATACATTGGTTAACAAGGCTTTAGCTAAAGCTAAAAACACTGCCTCCATGGGACCAGATGGTGTCCCAGGCTGTATGATACGCAAACTCTAAAAGGAATTAACCCCGCATCTTAATACCCTGTTCAGTCTCAGCCTCTCCACAGGATATGTGCCCATAGAATGGTGCACGACAATAGTGGTCCCACTACACAAGGGTGGGGCCACAACTGACCCTGGGAACTACCGACCAATAAGCCTGACCAGTCTGATCTGTAAGGCTATGGAGCGAATCATTATGGAACTCATAAATGGAGAGATTGGGAACCTCCAGTCACTGGACCCCACACAGTTTGGCTTCGTCAAGGGCAGATCATGCCTCCTGTACATGGTGGATTTCTTTGAGACAGTTACTCAGGCTATAGATAAGGGAAAGGAGGTACACACGGCTTACCTTGACCTTGCTAAAGCATTTGACACCATTCCCCATTCAGGTATTATTGATAAGCTCACCAGCCTGGGCATAAACCCTTATGTCACAAGATGGATCACAAACTGGCTCTCAGACAGATCCCATAAAGTAAAAGTAGCGGGATCTATGTCCAAATCCAGACCAGTAACGAGTGGTGTGCCTCAAGGCTCTGTCCTGGGGCCCCTCCTGTTTGGCATATACTTCTCAGAAGTACAGGCAAGCATGGAAGGGCTGTGGCTGAGTAAGTTTGTGGACGACTGCAAACTGGGTGCTATAATAGAGTCTCCGGCCGACATGGAGATCCTCCAGAAGGGCCTAAATGAGACTGATGCATGGTGTCAAAGCCATGGTCTCAAGCTAAATGCAAAAAAATGCATAGTAATCCCCTTTGGAAAAAACAGAGTACCCGCAAACTACAACATAGGAGGTAATCCCCTGAAATCTGAAGAAGAAATAAGGGATCTAGGGACCCAAGTAGATAGTCAGCTTTCCTTTGATAACCATGTTGCCAAAGTGGTTAGAAAATCCTTCCTATGTGACCCATCTGATCACGAAAGAGTTCGCATCAAGATCTAAGGATGTAATGGTGCCCCTCTACTCTTCCCTCATCAGACCCATTATTGAGTACAATGCACCAATTGGAATGTACCTGGCTAGACATCTCCAGTAGCTGGAGAGATCACAGAGGTACCTAACAAAGAGGATTACTGGCCTCAAACAGTTGCCCTATGCAGCACGATTGAATAAGCTAAGACTGTTCTCTGTTGCATACCGCTTTCTCAGAGGCGATCTCTGTCTAATGTACAGAGCCATGTCCAACCCAGAATTGTTGAACATGCTCCATCTTAGCAAAACCAAATCTACTCGAGCTACATGCTCTAGGGATATAAACCTCAACACAACAATGAATAGAACATGCTGGAGGGATAGATTCCCTTTGCAGAGACTTCCCTTACTATGGAACAGGGTCCCGATCTACATAAGACAGAGCCCCTCACTATCACTCTTCAAGAGGAACCTTGATGAGTGGATGGGTAACAGAAAGTTCACACCGGGGATCACACCAACAGCACTACTAGATAGGGGCCAAGGGTACTAGCTACTAGTACAAGGGTCTAGGGGACTACTAAAGGGGCGGTGAATACCGCACAACGTGGCTGGGCTAATATATGCCTTCGGGCAGATAGCCCAGTACCAACCTATGAACCTATGAACCTATAATAGTTTGTCCTTGTGTTCTTTTTACCCTTTGGTTTGGATGTTAGTTGAGATATTTTGAAGTCACCTTAATCTTTATGGATATCAGCTGGGTTTAATGATCCTGTGTTTCTAAAGTATACGCAAATTATTCACTTACGCTGTGCTGATGAGGTCTGCCTCTAATGTCACATAATATGCATATAGCAATTTTGTTGACCTGTTCCTTCTGGCTTGTTGCTAACATAGTCCATTGCCAGTATGAGCAGTAGTGGGCTCAGAGCTGAGACCAGATGCAGTTATATTTGTCTTTTAAATGGCTTATTAGCTTTTATTTTCTTGCTAAGCAAATGATGATCTGTGTTCTGCAGTCCTGTGACAAATAATTTAATTTGGCAGGTACTATTTATTTATTTATTTTATTTATTTTACATTTGTTAACTGAGTTAGTCCAACTGGGCCCAGAAAGCCCTTTTTCGGCTTTCCTGGTTAGGGGTCGCCAGAGCAGAACTCCGGTCCGCTAATGATTGGCAGTGAATTATTATGGTGTCGAGTTGCCAGCCCGGCACCCAACCTTCAAAGAAAGCACACCCACATGCGCTCGCACCTACCTGCATGTCTTTAGACTTACTTGACTGCAGAGAGGACATGCAGACTCCACAGAGAAGGAGCACCAGCCGAGACTCGAACTGGATAGCCTCTTCAGCAGAGATTTGAGGAGAAAAGCTCCAGGAAAGTAATAAAAAAGATAAGAAAAACCTAACAATTCAAGTTGTAAGATACTTAACAGTACAAAACAGAGAGAAATATACAATATGAATAAATACAAAGCAAAAGTACAGTATTTTGCGAATGCAGTAACAATATGTTTGAGAAATTTGGTTAGCATTAAGTTATTTACAAGGAATGAAGCAATGCCTAAAATAAAAAAAATCAGAGTAACATCATGACATAGTACAACAAAGATGCATTTAATAGCATAGGTACCAACTGCAGAGAGAGTAATATGTGTAGACAGTTTACGTAGATACCAGAAATGTTAACTGAGAGGAGAAGAAAGATTCATTAGAAAATTTCCTGACAAGTACTATTTTACTAAAGCATTTTTTTACATAATGCCTGCCTAACTCAAGGGACCCAAAAACTGAATGATTTTCCATAGTTGCTCCTAACATCAGAACACAAGATGTTGAAGTCTTTAAATGCAATCTATTTTATAATGAAATACAATAATGGCTTTATATCTATATATATCTATATCTATCTATCTATCTATATATATATATATATATATATATATATATATATATATATATATATATATATATATATATATATATATATATATATATATATATATATATATATCACATGTACACACACACACACACACACACACACACACACACACACACTTGGATGTGAGCACTGCTAACAGTAGGATGGCTCTAACAGTAACTGGTAACAATTTTGGACATATTAAATATAACAGAATGATATCCAAACATGGGAGGGGGTTATAAACTACAATTTTTTTTTGTTCAAATAATTTTATTCAAAATCTTTTTACAACAATAAAGAGTGAATTTAACAGATCAAATAAGAGTGAATTGTATGAACTATTTACAAATATACAATGGCCTCAAAACAGATAAAGTCAAAAGGGAATACAATCATAGATACACAGACAAATTATAGAGATTATTGTACGAGAATTAACAAATTATAACTTGTATTCTTGTTTCCTCTAGTCTTATGAAGATAAAATTGTGACCGTTTTAAGTGTCTCTATTAGGGAGAGAGCTTTCTCCTATGGATTATTAGTCCATTTCTTCAGAAAAATCCTCATTTCCTTGACTTTAATTTGCAACAGTGCTACTTCTTTCAATAGAGTGAGAAAATCATCAATTGTTGGGATGATAAGGGAGTTCCATTTCCCAGTGATGCGTTTGTTGAGAAAGCCATTATATTCCAAAGAAGATAAAGTTCCTTCTTTTTCATAATAGTGGTTTCAATTTCATTTAGAAAAATTAATGACCTTGACAAAATGAAAGAATCTATAAAAATGACTTGCAAGAATTCACCAATATCCTCCCAAAATTTCTTAATATGTGTACATTCATATATAATATGTGACCAATCAGCATTACATTTTAGATAACATCTCCAGCATATAGCATAATTACTATTTTTAGATCTAGCTATTTTATTAGGGGTGTAAAAGGCTCTATGCAAGAATTTCCAAGCAAAAAATTTCCAACTTTGTACATTTGAAGTTAACTTAATAGAATATAGTATGTTTATTTTTGACTCATTAGATAAAAACAATGAAAAATCTTTATTAATAAAATTCCAGAATTTCTGATTAGATTTTGTTTTGTAACTAATAATAATTCTATATAACTTTGAAGTTAAATTTGTCCAATTAAAGTCTCTGTATAACACTTCAAATAAACAATATATAAATTTAGGCATGGAATTAAATGAAGAATTTTCTATTGTTCTACACAGATCTTGTACATATGGTATTAGGCTATTAAGAACTAACCAGTCACTATTTGATAAACTGAATGTATTAATTAACTGATTAACATTCATGACTGTCAGATTTTCTATACATTGATACCAACATAAGAAGTTATTTCCTTTCCATGAATTGAGAGTATTTATGGAAATGTTATTAATAAAGTCCTTTGTAATATTAAAAGGAGTTAATAGCTGAAACCATATAAACTACAAATTTTGATGATGGCAGTATAAATACTAGATGAGTTGACAAACAAGTCGAAGGTAATTAAGGGGACTGCATACTGCACATTAACAGCCACAGCAGGTCTAGATTTTGGAGTTTATTTTTCATTATGCTGCCGGTTTTAAGCTAATTGCTAACTTTTCTTGTTATGGGTTCAGTATGAGGGCTACATGAGAGCTTGACTCTAGTAGATTTGGTAAGGGAAGTACGAAACTGTGTAATCTTTTGATTGCTTTGGATGTAAAATGTAAATGCAATTGTTTTCCTTAAGCTTTTGATCTGACCCAGATATTACTGTAGCCCCTTTGTCATAGTCAGTGTATGTTAATGGTGACCACTGACACTTGATGGAAGCTTCAGCTTATAGGTGGTTTCCCACCCACTGAGCAGAGCAGGCTGACACATACAAGTATATTTATCAGAATAAAGAGTTATCAGGTGAGGAAGTACAGCTGAAATAATATCATTAATAAAAAGAAAATATTTCAAATACTGTTTGAGGTTTCTGATACAATATCATTCAGTCACTGCATTTTTGAACATGCACTTTAAGAACATCATGTTTTTCTTTTACAAAAAGTTAAATTTACTATGTAAATTAAAACATTCTGATTGGTTTATGATAATTACCAATGGTTTAAATTTCTGGTTTTAGTTCCAGCCCACATCTGATGAAGTTAAGAAATGAAAATGTATGGTCTGAGCGTTAATGTGTTTTGGTGGATTTAATAAAAGTGATTTTTTAAGTAATTTTATTTCCACGCTGTGTGACTACGCTGAGAATTAAGTAACTGAACAGTTTCTGCTGACTGGGAGCTTTATTGTACATCTCTAGGCTTTGTTTTTCTTTTGTGTCTAAATTTCAAGATGCACTTGCTCGAAGCACTCCCCAAAATGGAGAACATCAACATTTGTGTTGTAACAGAGACCTGGTTTAAAGCAGCAGAAAGCACCCCTGCCCTACCAGGCTATAACTCATGCCACACCTTTTGGCCCTGAAACATGAACCAAAGCTCCAAAGTTGGTGGTGTCTCAATATTCATAAGGGATATGCACACCTCCATACTAGTAGCCCAGCATAACGCATCTGAGATACTTCAGGTACAATGAGCATTGGGTAAGATGGTGATCCAAGCAAGTCATAGCCTCCTATAGGTCCTCAACCATGTCCCTTGACTCTCACTCCATGTTCTTAAGTACCCTGGAATCTATCAAGGTCCAACCCAACATTCTCATACTAGGAGACTTCAACTACCCCTCCATCAACTGGGAAAACTGCTCAAGCACCAAAACACTGGCCCAATGCTTCCTGGAATTCATCAATTCCAATGCCCTGGACCAGCTCATTCTGATCCTCACTAGAGGAAGCAACATCCTTGACCTGGCTATTACTAACATGGGTGACTATTGCTCTACACCAATAGTCAATCCCTCCCTGGTCAGATCTGACCATAAACTAATCACCATGGAAATCCACATCTTACCCACATCCCCCGGAAAGGTAACCATCTTGAAAAACATCTCTAAAGCTGACTTTGGAGTCCTAAAAACAGAGGTGGCTAACTTCACGACACCCATGCCAATGGAAAATAGCTGCATGACTGCTGAATCATACACCAATGCACTGTACGAACATGTACATAAATGCATGGAACTAGCCATACCCAACAGAACCAAGACTCTCTCCTCCAAAAAAAGGAAGCCAATCTGGTGGTTCCCAGCCATTAATAAACTCTACAACAGAAGGAATAAACTGTTGCAAAAAAAGGTGAAGTCCCAATACTGGAAAAACTCTGTTATTAGCCTCAACAAAAAGTTGAGATCCCTCATCAAATCCTCTAAATCCAGCTATGAAGGCAGAATCGGGACATACACTAAAAACAATCACAGAGCCTTCTATAGTTATATCAAGAGCCTCCACAGCAATACTCAGATTTGCTCTGAGTTACTGCACAATGGTACCTCCTATACTGAGCCAACAGATATTGCCAACATACTGGCCAACAGATTCAGTGCCAAATTTACCCCCACACCCCAAAGGAACAATGACAATACTGGAAGAATTCCAGGCATTACTGCAGCACAGGTTAAAGCTGCATTGTCCAGTGCCAAGAATACAGCTTCCATGGGACCCAATAATATCCCTGGCTGTGTTCTACATCAACTATAAAGCGAACTTGCACCACAGCTGTGTGCCCTGTTCAGTCACAGCCTCACCTCAGGCTTTGTCTCTACTGAATGGCACACTGCTACAGTCATCCCTCTCCATAAAGGAGGAGCAACTACAGACCTTGGGAATTATCGCCCCATTAGCTTGACGAGTCTGATATGTAAAGCTATGGAGTGCATAATCATGGACCTGATTAACAAGATAGAGGAAATCTCCAAACTCTGTATCCCATGCAGTTTGGCTTTGTGAAAGGGAGATCATGCCTGCTTAACCTGGTTGACTTCTTTGAGTCAGTCACTAGGGCTGTGGATGAAGGTAAGGCAGTGCATACAGCCTATCTCGATCTGGCCAAGGCTTTTGATACCATTCCTCACTCGGGAATTATTGATAAACTCCCCAAACTAGGCATTGATCCCTATATCACTAGGTGGGTTGCAAATTGGTTCACAGATAGAACACACAGTGTGAAAGTAGCGAACTCCAAGTCAGACTACCAACCAGTCATGAGTGGAGTCCCACAGGGATCGGTCCTGGGTCCTTTCCTGTTCAGCATCTACTTCTCAGAAGTACAGGCCAACACAAAGGGACTCTGGTTGACCAAGTTCGCAGAAGATTGCAAGCTGGGAGCAATTATTATCTCCCCAAGTGAAGCAGACATCCTACAGAAAGGCCTCACTGAGACCAATGACTGGTGTTGAAACCATGGCCTTAAGCTTAATGCCAAAAAATGTGTCGCCATCCCCTTTGGTAAAAACTCAGTTCCCACTAATTACCACATTGATGGGAGCCCACTAAACACTGAAGGCGTTAAAAGAGATCTGGGGATGGATATTGACAGCAACCTCTCCTTTGACCACATTGCCACTGTAGTCAGAAAGTCATTCCATGTGGCACATCACATTACCAAGGGTTTTACATCCAGGAAGAAAGAGGTCACCATCTCTCTCTACTCTTCCCTCATTAGACCAGTCATTGAGTATAATGCCCCATTTGGCATGTACCTCACTAGACACCTGCAACAGCTGGAGAGGTCACAAAAGTACCTCACAAAGAGGATCCTAGGCCTTAAACAGATAGATTGGGAGGGAGGGTGGCTTAATGGCTAAGGTGTTTGCCTTACAAACACAAGTTGCAGGGTTTGAGTCTCACAAGGGATAATTGGCTAGGCTTAAAATGGCTCACAAGGGCAGTTAGCTTAGTACTAAAGTATAAGTATAAGTATGAACACTTGTCATGTATGGACAGACTCAAAAAACTGCAACTCTTCTCTGTCTCATATCGCCTACTTAGAGGCCATCTTTACTTGACTTACAAAGCCATGTCTGACCCAGCTCTGTTAGAAATGCTACATCTAAAGAAATCCCAATCCCTCTGCACCACACACTCCAGAGACCTCAACCCCATTACCACAATCAACAGAACATGCTGGAGGGACAGGTTCCTCTTCAAGAGAAATTTTGACAAGTGGATGGGTAACAGAAAATTCACCCTGGGGATCATTCCAGTGGCTTTGCTTGATAGAGGCACTGGGAACTAACATCAGGTGGCATGATGCTAGGGCACTTCTGTGGGCTAGGCTTGTAAAGGCTCCAGGGCCATTAGGCTAGTACACACCTATGAACCTAAAAATAAATACAGGTACAGAGTGTATTCACATGCCCAAAAAGTCAGATCATCATATGTTTATATGTTCATAGTAGGCTGTTGATCAGAGGTTCACTCTTAAGGAGTATTGTTTTTCCTGTTGTTAACCAGGTTGGTGTCTATTCAGGGTGTGCATATAGATAGTTCTTGGTTAAGGCTAAGTCTTCATGTAAAGATGTTAATACTTTTAGTCAGAAGTTAGATACTGCATCTGGGCCTGCGGTTTTCCAGTTAGGAATTCTTCTTAAATTTGTTTCAATTTCTCTGGCTGTTAGTTCATCCCAGTTCATATCCTCTATAGTTGAACTGGTCATTGCTTCTTTTACTTCTTCTATCGTCAGCATCTTTTTTTATGTTTCACAGTGTCTTCATAGACATTTCTCTAAAATGTGCCGATGTCGTCTTTTTTTGGAGGCGTTTCCATTCCTTTTGCATTGTTTCCCGAATCTCTATAAGCCTTTTTAAGGTTCATCAATGAATTGCATATTTTGCACTTTTTCTTTATATTTATCTGCATATTTTCTAAGTTTTTTTGCCTGTGTTGATATCTTTAGTTTATTATTGCAATACTGTACAATAGATCCTGGTCTGTTCTAATACTGTGTATTGCTTTTATCATATCTATCTTTCTAAGTATTTTTGTTGACCTGTTCCCTCTTCTATATTCTTCTATCAGTGATACTTCTTATCCTAATTACTTTATAGTTTTCTCTGTTTGATACTTCCATGATGGCATTTGATTTCTTCCCTTCCTTTCCCTTATTGCCCCTTATTTTTGTGGTATGCGTTTATGTGTTATTAATTTAGCTGCCCAGTTAATATATCCTACTTACTTCTATTATATCACATGAATTTCTGTCAATAGTTACGGTTACTGTGTACATTTGTATTATCAAACTTCTAACATTTTGGGTCTGACTTTCTGCAATCTATTTCTTTCATCAATCTTAACATGTCTCTCCATTTCTATTAAATCAAGCAACTCTTCCCTTAGATCCTTTTCTCCTAAACTGATGGCATGTTCTTTATACTCGTTTCCTGCAGGCATTCTACAGAAAGTTCCAGAACATCTTCCTATGACATATCCTCTTCAGCTGCATTCTTTGTCATCTGTTGTTCTTTCATATGGGAATTCACTGTCCTATCATTCTACAATACTGACTGTGTTAGACTTGCCCCCATTTCCTACTCCTTTCCTTGAACTCCAACTGAAATTTTGTACTGGTTCCTCCTGAGGGCTCCAGAGTATCTTCAGAGTATCTTCATGTGGCAACTAATCAGATGCTTCCTGTTCCACTTGTTTTTCCTTAATTTAGGGACTCTTTGTTCCATCATGCTATGACATAACCTATGACTTTCTACACTAAAACCTTCGCAGGCATTCCATAACTTCAGCTTGTATTTGTTTGACTTCTACTTTCCTGATCTTCTATTCTATGTATCCCCATTGTGATCTTATTTTTTGTGCTGCAAAATTTTCCATTTCTGGTTACCTTTGACTGTATTTTTCTTCAGATATCTTTGGAGCTGCTTTTTTGTATTGATTAGTTTGGCCTTCTACTTTCCATAAATATTGCACCGTATCAGATGTCTCTTTCTTTCCCATGTCTATGTTTCTTTTTTCTACCTATCAAAAATCTCTAGGTTTTGTCCTTTATATTTTTGGACTTTCTCAGTCACTTATTTTTCCAAACAGCCCAAGGTTTCTTGATCTATATAATGTTTTTCACGAATCTGTTGTAATAATGGACACAAATTTGCATCTGAAACTTTAGACAGTTTTTCCTGTGAAGTGTTTTTCTTTCTTCTAATTTCTCTTGAATGTCTTCTATCCTTAAATTCTGGCCATCTTGCATAATAGAAATAATACATGATTTATTTCTTATCCTCAATAGTCTACTCTATCATCTTTATGTCTCTTTTTTTGGACTGTCACTTCTTGTTGTTTTTGTGGGCAGGGGGGTCATCCTCTATCTGAGCATGGCCTAACTCCATTGCAGGAATGTTTCTTTTTTACTCAATAAATTTTTATTTTGATTATCGAACAACAATAATAAATACTTTTACAATGTAGATTCCTATTAACCATAGAATTAACTATATACATATTTACATATAGCATGACATGTGTGAATAAATGATGACAATTTAAACAAATAATGAAATTTACTTAATATTAATTTCTTTAAGAGGAGGTTAGGTCCATTTGTAAAGTATCAAACAATGTCAGCACTTTTCTCCAAGGATTATTAATTATTGGATTTGGAAACAGTCTTAATTCTTTGATTTTAACTTCCATTAAAGCTGTCTTCTTCAATAAGCTTAGCAATTCTTCTCTTCCAGGTACTTTGGTAGATTTCCAATTTTTGTTATGCACTTTCTAGCTATGGCTAATATAGTCCATAGGACGTAAAGATTAGTTTTCTTTTGAGAGTCCTCTTCAGTCACATTTAGTAAAATTAAAGCTTTGGTCAAGACAAAATTGTCTATATAAATTGCCTGCAAACAATTATTAATATTTTCCCAAAAGGGTTTAATTTCTATGCAATCATAAAATATATGAGACCAGTCAGCTTTATCACACTGTTAACATCTCCAGCATACTCCATTGCAACAAGTATTGATTTCTGAAATTTTATCAGGAGTTAAAAAGGAGCTATGTAGGAATTTCCAGGTTAATATTCTTCAATACTGAGAACTAGAGGTTAGTTTTACTGAAAGTAATATATTTGATTTTTTTCCCTGGAGGTAATTGAATCAAATATCCTCTAGTAATAAATTGTCAATATGTTGTTTTGGGTATTGATTTGTAATTTGATATTAACTTAAATAAATAAGAGGTTCCATTCCTCATATTTCCATTATTATATATAATTTCAAGCAATCTACTTATAAATTTAGGTACAGTTGGGAATTAAGAATTATTTATTATCCACATAGATTCCTGGAGAATGTTAATATATTCTGAAGCATTAACCATTCATGAGAGTTTAATTTATAAGTCGTCATCATATATTATATATCCAAAACATTTTGATTTTTTATACATTGGAGCCAACAAGTTATTTTTTTCTGTTCCCAGTGGATGAATATGACTTTATGTATTCTATCTGGAAAATGTTTAGTAATGCTGAAGGGAATTAATGTTGGAAATCAGTTCTTTAATTCCATATTCATGTTTATAAACTTTTTAAAATTATCATATATGTGATTTATTACGTGTCTTTGTTGGTTTAGTTATATTATATTGTATATTTATACACAATGAATACCATAGAGTATTATTCTTTCCTATAATAGTAGAATTTTTAGTAAGTTTGTTTTTATTTAATATAATAATTGTATGCAATATTTTCTAATTGGATTTATAACAGGGGTTAATCCATTCAATCACAGTTTTAAGTAATGTAGCATTTATATATGTTTCGATGTCTGGGAAATGTATTCCTCTCTGATCCCATTGTCTTATATGATGCATATAAGATATTCTGTTTCTTTTAGGGTACCATAAGAACCTTAGTAATAATGATGTTATTTTCTTAAGATAAGATCTCTCAGGAATTAACAAAATAGCTTGTACTAGATATATATATATATATATATATATATATATATATATATATATATATATAGGATTTTAGGGAGAAGAACCATTTAATCACTTGAAGTCTGTCTTCAAATACTAAGAATATATTATTATATTTATTCACTAGGGATTCTATCTCAATAATTATTTTATAGTTATTTTCCTTTATATCTTGTATATTATCAAATAAATCGATCCCTAAATATTTTATTATTGTACAGTGGTGGTGGTGCTGCAGTAGCGTTGTTGCCTCACAGTAAGACGTTGTCCTGTTCGATTCTCAGCTAGAGCGTCTTCTGTGTGGAGACATGCGTGAATGGGCGTACCTTCGTTGAAGGTTGTGCATCAGGGCCGGCAACTCGGCACGTAAAAATCTACTGCCAATCATTAGTGAACTGGAGTTCTGCTGTAGCGACCCCTAACTGGGAAAAGCCGAAAGACACAACAACAGCTTGTGTTCCTATGATACTATTCTTATCTATTTATATGTCCTCTTTTTTATTTAGTAGTAGAAATTTAGATTTTTATTTGTTACAGCAAAGTTCTGAAATCTTATAAAATTTCTCCAATAGAATATCTAGTTCATCTAAAACCTCTTTTGAGTTCAAAATAGTTAGAAATACATCATCAGCAAAGAGCATGATCTTAGAGTTATAATGGTCAAATAGATTTATTCCTTTTATCCTTGGATTGTTTCGTACTAATATAGCCAATAGTTCAATAGCCAATGCAAATAAGATGGGTGACATTGGGCATCCCTGTTTAGTACCTCTCGTAACTTGTATAGGCTCTGAAGTAAAGGGTCCTAATTTAACATTAGCTAAATTATTTTCATAAACTTTTTTAATAAATGTAATAAAGGGAAGAGGGAATGCATAAGCTTCTAACATTTTAATTAGATAGCCCCAATTTAAGGAGTCAAACGCTTTTTCAATATCAAATCCTAATATCAAGGCTTCTATATTGTCTTTATTTAAATAATCTGTTAAGGTCAATATTCTTTTGATGTTCTCATGTGCGTGTCTATTTTGAATAAATCCAGTTTGATCATCGTTAATGATTTCTTTTAAATGTTTTTTTATTCTATTTACCAGAATGGTCATAACAAATTTATAATCATTATTTAATAATGAAATTGGCCTATATGAACTGCATAGACTGGCATACTTGTTTTCTTTTAAAATGGATATAATTAAAGAGTACTTCCATGAAGGGGGAATAATTGCATGGGTTTGGATTTCAATTAATGTTTTATGTAGCAAGGTGATTATATTCTTGGGAAATAATTTATAAATTTCTGAGATTAATCCATTCCAGGAGATTTACCAGATTTACTATCTTTGATTTTATCCATGACCTCTTTGACTGTAATGGGTTTTTGTAAGTTTCTATGTAAACTATCAGGTATTGATTTAATATTATAGGTCATATCCCCTAAAATGGAATGATCTATTTATTATACTTATCTTTATAATGTTTATTATAATGGTATTTGAAAGCATCTAGTATATCTCCTATTTCTGAGACCTTCTTATGTCTTTCTTCATGTAGAATATTAGTAATAGTATTAGATTTAGATTGCATTTTCACTTTAACCAACAAGTTATGTAAATGTTTTGGAGAAGTAGCATGCAAATTTATTTTTAACCTTTCTATAGCTAAATTGGTTTTATGATTTAATATATCGTTGTATCTTTTATTCAGCTCTTCTATTTCTTTCTTATACTCATTAAAATTAGGGTGATTTTTTGATTTATATAATGTAAGTTTCCTTTGTATTTCTTGTAGTTCGGATTCTCATTCTTTGAGTTTATTTTTATACCAGCCTATCACTTTCCCATACATATAAGCTTTTAGTGCATCACAGACCATTACTATGTTGACTTCTGCATTGTAGTTAATATCTAAATAGATATTAAGTTCATTCACTAACCATTGTTTAAATTCTCTCATTTTTGTAATGTACAAGGGTATTCTAGAGAGGAATGTTAGTGGTTTAAAATCTGCTTGTAATTTTAGAACTAGTGAATTGTGATCTGATAAAGGGCATGGGATTATTGAGAAAGAAGTAAATTTTGATTGGAGATCGTGTGACATAAATTTTTTATCAATTCTCATTTGAGTGCCATACCTATAATCTTGATGTGAGAATAACAGAGAATTATTATCAATAACATTAAAGATATCTATTAATTTTAGTGACTCAGTCCATCTTTTTAATATTTTTGCAGAAGCTGATAAATGTGGAGTTTTTTTATTAGTAGTTTCAGGTGTATCAGTTATACAATTAAAATCCCATCCTATTATTAGATTCCCTTTAGAAATATTTATGATTTGGTCTAAATGCTTTTTAACTGTTCCTATCCCAATATCAGGAAACCAGTATAAGTTAGCTAATGTCCATAACCTATTATTCAATTTCAGTATGACTATAGCTATAAGTGCATAATTATCTACATATTTATATATTACTTCAGGGTTTAGGTAATTGTTTCTCCATACGATTGTTACCCCCCTTTTCTTAGATTTAAATCTGGAGCATGCTCAGATTCTATAATCACTTGGAATACAACTAAATGTATCATTGATTTTGAAATGAGTTTCCTGTAAAATGATTAATTGGGGTCTATTTATCTTCAGATATTTTAATAAGTTCGATAATTTATTTGGGCTATTTAAACCATTTATATTTAAAGATAATAATGAGATATCCAGGTCACGTTATTTTAAGGAAGTATTTAGGGTGTCAATATATTTACTGAATTCAAATCCTCTACAAAGAATAAAAAATTACTAATTTGTAAATTTCCGTATATCTCAGTGTAAGATATTAACTTTAACATAATTGCTAGAAATATGTCAGGCTTGAAAAAATTAATTAATGATTTAACTTCTAAAAAGAAAATTAACATTGAACTATTTTGTACATTAAGTCTTGCCCACCATGGAATGCAATACATTCCTAGTTCATCAGATTGATGCATCTGATGTACTATCTCTCTAACTTCCTTTTTTCATTTACCAGAGCTCCATATATACATTCATATATAAAAAGGAATCTACTAAAATACTTTCTGTAAATTGTCATTCAGCAACAGAAGTAATTGCTTATATACATCAATATATATATATATATATATATATATATATATATATATGTATATATATATATATATATATATATATATAAATATATACATATATATATATATATATATATATATATATATATAATTACTAATTAATCAATTGAACATAAACATAACATAAATATCTAATATAATGATTAGTTATTTTCCTGAATTTGTTCATAACATGTATTTCAAATGTATATATCCTTATAATAAAGATTTTCATTAAATTCGCTAATTGTTTAAACCTTTGTCAGACTAGCTTGTAATATATAATAGCTATTTCTGAAGATTATTATATCCTAAATCAATCTTACAAACAATTGTACATATTTCCTTCATATTAAAGGAACTGATCAATTAATATATATTATAAGTTTAAATTTTGCTCTCATTATGACATCTATTATGAATGTTGTTTGTAAAGTTTCTTGGAATGAATACATCAAGTTACTCACATATTAATATAACACCACATTACAGTATTTGTCAATTTGTTTATCTGGTTACTGTATCATGAAGTCTGTATCGGAGAAATGAATACACATTTACAACAATACACTGTATTATATTATCAGATTTAAAATAGACATTCTGATTATTAGTAGGTCTGCAGTTGCAGGAAATATACCGTGTATATTAAGTTTCTGAGATATATAGCACCAAAGTGACATCTTGTTTCCTAGAATAGGAGACAACCAAATGAACATTCTGATTCAAACAACATTCTAAATCTTCATCTTTACTTATTTTAAATTGTGTGGCTTCTATATTCAGAAATATGAGCTCTTGCTTTCGTAAGTATTAAAGGAAAGCTTGTTACTCCTAGTTATCACCTGCAGGTGGCACTAGTGTGACTTTATGTTCACATAATAAAGGAGTTAAGTTTTTACAACTGGTGCTCACAGAGTTAATTATACAGTCAAATCACCATTATACAACTACTGGTGTGGGATATATCTTCCTGATCCAGATCTTTAGTCAAGAAATTATCAATCCCTCTCTGACCTTCTCATGAAACAGGGCTTCAGTCTCATTCTCCACAAGCATTCCCCGAATGATAACTGTAAAGAACTAACTTCTTATTAACTGTATACTATCAATAACATCCCCCAATATTGACATTACTAAGCAACTGAAGTATAGCACTCATAATGCCAGCTTGTATCAACAATCCTTTGTTTAAATCATTCTCAATCTAATGTATCACTAAAGGTCTGAACTTAGATCTCATAATCACAAAATTTGCAACCCTCCAGCTCTCAACACTGTAGTACGAAGACTACTACCATGGAACACAATATATTACATCTCATGTTGCTGTCATTCTACTTTATGGCGAGCTTCTAACATTGTACAGTTATGTTATTCATATTTCTCCAATTCATTTGTCTTTTAACAGTCACAAGCCACAATGCTATGAAGCTACGTTTTGGAGTATATATCTTCCAAAATGTTTTGAATTATCCTGGCAAGACCTCCCATGAATTCAGTGTGAAAGCCTTTGTTAAATTGGATAGCGTATGTACTGTCAACTAATTCATAATGTAGCGATCTTCAGAAAGGCCTTATAAGTAGCTAACCCTTCAACACAGTAAAAGTTTGACATGCTCCACACAGTGTTTCCATCTCAGCATAACATCAGAAAATACAGTATAACTACTAATTGAGATGACTTATTTTTACAATAATCCTAATATCTGCCTACTACAAAGAGTAGAAAGGGTTTCTCTTTAAGATCGCTTCTCTCATTAACATAAATGTTAACTGGCACCTAGTATCCAAAATCAAAGTTGTCACTCTGTCATATTCTGAGCTCAGGTCACATAACAAGAGGCATAATTAAGAGCTCAAGTTATCTCACAACTTTAGGCAAATCTTTTTACATATCAGAGTCTTATGCTTCCCTACTATACTGTGTACATAAATTGGTTTATGTTTTACTTTATTGAATATTTCAGACAAACTGTATTATTTTCGAGTTTCCAAATATTAGTTAAAATCATAAAAGCTGTTCACTCTGCTTATGTTATAATATGTGTTCATGCTTCTTTAAAGAGTGTGCATATTGGTAACCAATCACATCAACTCTCGCATGTAACCATAACTACAGTAAACATTCATCAACTCAGTTACATAGTTAACTGAATACATAGCTCGTGAGAGCTAGAGATTTTAAAAGTGTTTTCTTAACTTCTCATGAGCTGATTTCCCCGCTCAAATGGTTTACTGTAAGGAAAGCTAGCTTTTATGTTAATAAGCTTCATGAGCACTTTCCGTGAGCCTTTACACAATTTAGTGCACACACCAATGTCTCATCCAGACTTTAGGAACCAGCAGACTCAAGTACTTCCATCCATCAAACAACTAATCTATACACCAAGCCTCCAAATTTCTCCTCATTCACTTCTTCACACATACACATCCCGTTGTTTTACAGCTGTGCCCTTTCGTCAATTAAACATTCCTCCACAAGCGCTCGACAAACCACAGTTCAGTGCATTTTATTGTATATATTTCGCTATATACCAGACTTTTTTAATCAATATATCATCCAGGGGATTTCATCTACATTCCTCAGTACTACCCGGGAACCCAAGGCCCCATATAAGCCCATTTATCAAACATCATTGGGGATCTCTCATCTGTGAACACAAACAAAGATGCAAGCTTGTCGTTTCAAGATTATGTTACTACTTGCAAAAGCGACTTTCCTTCCATACCTCACATCTCACAAAACTCCTCTCAAGCCATGCAGTGTCCCACCCTCTCTAGTCTAGCAACACAATAGCTCTCACAGCACTGTTCAAATTTACTTCAAGGCGAAATGTTTCCAAAGTAAGCGGACATTCAACGATAGCAATGACCAAAATACATCGTCATATCCATGCACCTCAACAATGCTTCCAAGGGAAATTTCAGCCACCATTTAGATGAATACAAAGCAAGGATACATCAATTATTTATTATTAGCACTCAAATTATATGTACTGTGCAAACAAATAAGTATAAATGATCAAATCAAACACCACATAGACATACCATAGAACTCTCAATCGAAGCAATACCAGGCCAAACTCGACTATAAGTTACACTTATAGCTAATATATATTTATAGACAGGCGGAAAAGCAACCCAAATAATAGATAAATAAGCTGACAACTGCGTGTACAGAAATATTAAGGGACATATGACCTGATGAAAGGGAAGAAATGTTAGAATTGATAGTTTTAGATAGGAAATAACTTAGAATTATAAATTAGTATAAGGTAATATAAGAACATATCTTTGTCCTTTTTTCTCAAGTAGTATTTATATGTATGCAATTAAATGTTATAAAACACATTAAGTCCATTTGAACACATTAAGTCCATTTAAAAGGTTTTTAGTTGTTAGGATTCAGTTGATACTTTGAGAGAATTCACAGAAGTAGGTAATTTAGTTTCAGTTTTCTGTTTCTTCTATTTAACATCAGTCCAGGTATTTTTATCAGTGGATCTCTTCAGAGACAGGGATGACCATTCCATTTCTTCTGGGATGGTTATGATGTTATTATTTTTGATAAATTGAAAGGCTTCTTCTAGAGTGTTAAAGCTTCTCATTTCACTTTGATGCTATATCCTTATCTTTGCAGGAAAGGCTATTTGAGCTTTAATATTATTTTGTTTTATAATTTTTATTAGTGGCCATACCATTTTTCTCTGTTCCAGTACTTTAGTGGAGTAGTCATTATCAAATCTTATTAGATGTTTGTTATATTTTATAGGACTTTTCCTCCATGACATTTTTAACACCAGTTCTTTGTCCATAAAGGATAAAAATTTTATTATGATTGATCTTGAAGTCACAGATGTAGAAGAAGATGATGCTAATATTTTATTTCCCAAAGCACGATGTGCCCTTTCTATGCTATATGAAAAGCCTTCTTTAAGATTTAGAACCTCTGGTATCCATGTATTTAGGAAAGGAATCATGTCCTTTCCCCCTGTATTATCAGGTAGAGCAATTATCCTGATATTTGATCTCCTCTCCCTATTCTCTAATTCATCTACTTTGTTGGAGAGCCAGGTATTTTGTTTCAGGAGAAAGTCGGTTTGTGACTCCTCTTCCTTAAGTCTTCCATCAATATCAGAAAAAGAGGTTTCAATGGTTATTATTTTTGAGTGGTGCTGTTGGAGCATTTCTTTAAAGACTTCTGTTTGTTTCTGAGAATTCTCTTTTAGATTTTGTAGATTAACCTTGAAGTCATCCATTTTTATAGATAGTTCTTGTAGTGTGGTAGTCACCATTTGCAGTTCCTTTTTTAGTGTCAGTTCAGCGTGAGAATTATTCTGGTTACTCATCTCTTCAGTTGCTATGAAAATATTCCTGAGTATTTTGACAGGACATTTCTTATAAAAATCCACCAAAATTTGTAGTTAGTTATTTTAGACTATTAAGAAAAAATTTATAATAGTTTTGTTAGAAAAAATTAGTGAAATTTTCTGAATTTGATACTAGTTTATGGAGCTCTAAAAATTTGCTGCCTTCGGATAGCCATTCAGGCTCCGCCCCCTCATAGAAATGTTTCCATGTCTTGAGAATTCTACACTGTCATTTTTTCCAGTCCTGGCATGAGAGCACCCAACAGGACTGGACATGTTTTTTTTTTATAGTGGGACTTGTGCACACGGCTTTCTTTTTTCTGGCAGTGTGAAGAGACAGAAATGGGAAAAGGGATAAACTCATATTGTGTGAGTGTGAAGGAGGTAGCAGAGAATGGAGAATATCTTAGCTGTTATACACGGTTTTTAATAAGAAAGTGATGGCTCATGGGAATTTTCTTTGTTGAGATTTGCATAAAATAATTCTGGGTGATTGCAAAATGAAATGAAAATTATTTGAGTACAAGGTTTGGCATAGGGTAAGTATAAAGTGGAAAAGGAGATAAAGGCAAAAACTCAGTGGCACTGCAAAAGGACTTGTTGAATTTTTTTTTGGAGGATAATTAAGATTCAGAAGGAGAAGGATGAGTCAGGAAGAATACACAAAGACTAGAGGCAAGCAGGGTTTATTCAGTTTGTAAGACAAAAATTGGATGAGATATGAGAAAGCAGCACAAAGGGAATTCACAAAAACAGAAGTAAAAAAAAATAAATGTATTTCTTTTTACAAGCTTTTAAAATTCATTGTTAAATGGCAATGTGCTAAGAAAAGACTTAAGCAGAAAACAGCTGAGAAAGCAGCAATGTTAAAAAAACTTAAAATTAAACAGATAGTGAGTCTGTTTCCTAAGTATATTTGCTCACTGTATTGTTAGAAATGCTGTAGTTCAAATTTTCATTAAACTTGCCACTTCTTTAGTTGTTTGTATTCTGTCTAATCTGTTAGTACTACTCACTTTATTGCTGTTATCAAAAATAACTAGCTTCCTTACCAGATCCGTTGGTATAAAGGAATAAAGTTCTGACTATGATCCAGGTGAGCTGAGTTCAGTTAGTTGTCTGGGTGCCTGTTGGAGTTGGTAGGGAGTTGGTGGGAAGAGTATTGCAATGACAAGGCTTAAGCCTGCTCACCTCTCTTTGGGGAGAGGTGAGAGGGGCACATTCTTGTGAGTACACTGCCCATGGTAGAAACCCCTCTGGAAACCAGTGATCATGCGGGGACACTTCTCTACAAAGTGGGGGAAAGGGAGTAGGACCAACTGATCATGAAAACAGAGATGTACAATGCACCAAAAAGCCCATTGCATGCAAACCCTTTGGGCATGAGTGACCATGCATGGGCATGAGAAACAAAGTGCGACAACCCAAACCACCCCTGATGGCCAATTCATTGATGGCTGCTCTTACTCAGTTCTAATCCTGGTTACACCACTTAAACAAGTGAGCGAATGAAAGTTGGTAGGCAGCAGGGATCAGAATAGTAAAAATGTAATAAGTAAATTGATTAAATTCCTACTGCATGTTTGCCATCATTGGGTCTCAGTACTTGCTAGATGTGTGGTCCAGGAGAACATTGAGGAGGGCTATCCCAAATTTCCACTTGCCCCAAACACACTGCCTTCTTGGGTGACTTGCGCAGAATCACACAGTAGGCAAAAACTGGCTAAGGGAAACAAACCTTGCACTAGAGACAGAGGCGCCGGAAGCTCTTGAAGATTGGGGGAGGCAGAGGGTGAGAGGGGCACTTAGTGATTTAAAAAGGGCAATTTTTTTTAAACTATTTACTACCACAACATAGGTTTACCTGGAGGACATTTTAAGCTTAACCAATTTCCCTTTTGGTGCTTGAATGAACATTTCCTTATTGGTCTTACCTATCCCATGGCTGATAATTGTATATTAGCCCTAGTGAGAATAAAGGTGATCGCACTATAGGTAATTTGAGGGGACCCATGTAAGGGATGCAACATTTAGGAATTGCATCTATCCATTAGTGGCATGAGGGGCAAGCCTAGAGTACATTTTCTATTACCCATCCTTAGATCCATGTTTCATTTGAATATGGACAGGGATGAGCTTTGTTTTACTTGAATGTGTAGTATGTTCTGGAGCAGTGGTAGCCTCTGTGATATATATCCATCTCTCCACAACATTCGGTTTAGATACCTGGACTGAGTATTTCTGATGTCTTTTGACTTGCTGATGTTCAGTAGGTCCATCTGTATTAGGTTGGAGGATGCCTTGTATGCCAGACACGTCACCTCTAAGCTCTCTGTAGGATACTGAGTATAGTGATAAATCTTTGAGGTGGCCCATGCAAGACCTGTTGTTTAGGACTTGTATCCCTTTAGGAAGGTATCTCTGTGGGTATTCCAATTGTTGCATGGAGCTGGACAGATACATGCCAAAGTGGGCATTATACAAAATGATTGACCTAATGAGGGCTTTGTAAAGGGGGACAATAACATCTCTAGATCTAGTCACAATCAATTTGTTTATAAGCTGTACAATATAGAAATACTTTCTTATGACTCTGGACACATGTTGGTCAAAAGTTAGGTCACTGTACACACAAGTTCCCAAATGCCAAACAACTGGATAAGTTCTCAGGGGGCATTGTCAATTTGGCAGTTCCCTGGATTAGATGACTTCCCAAAGGATATGATAATGTATTTCTTGGAGTTTAGTTATAATTTATTATTCTGGCACCAGTTATTGTTTGGGACAAACCTTTCTGCATGATAGTTAAGTCATTTGGGGATTCGATAACTGCTGCTAGCTTGCGGTCATCTCAAACTTAGTCGGCCAAAGCCCTTTAGTATTTCCTTTTACTTTTGAGATGTATAGGCCAAACAGAAAATGTCTCAGCACCAAACCCTCTGGGACTCCATTGGTGACTGGTCTCTTTCCCTATTTTGATCTCCTGCATCCTGTGAGCAAGCATATGTGTTTACATTCTTTGATTCACCTTCCTGGTTGCATTAACCTGGTTGTATTAAATTATATTTCTTGTATAATACAGCACCACTTGTTAGAATGTGTTTTAAATTTGTAGTTTGGAACAGTCTTCTAGTAAGTAATGAAACAAAATATATGAACCAATAATGAAAAAACTACCCATTTCAGAAAATGTCAACCATAAAAGGTCACTCAAACCTATGTCATTACAATCCACCATTATCAGTAAATATGCAAAATCTCTGCAGAAGTAAGTCATCTAAATAATTCCACATTAAAGGGCTCTCTAACTAATGTAGAGGTTGTTGCTAGTTAACAACTTTGTGTTTCATTGTTTCATCTACAAATAAAGTGTATGTTGCCCTTGAAGAATAAGTTACCTATGCTACATTAAAAATAATAAGCTAGTAATTTTGCAATGAGGAAGGGATGGTAAACTGATGTTCATAGTTACTAGGTAACTCCTCCAAAGGAGAACATTTATAGGACTGCAGCATCCACTCTGCTTACAGTACACCACAATACATTAGTACAGTATAAGTGATCCATCTGCATATCATGGGAGTAGAACCCACAGCTTTATGTATCAAGAGCAAATATACTTCCTGTTGTGCTACTAACAATGCAAACAATTTAGCACTAAACTTCTCTTCCCCTGAAACTTTCAGCTCCTTGTAAAATCCACTTGACACTCAACTAAATCTCTCAACTTCGCAGTGCAAGAAATTTGGAAAAAGCCTAAATTTATTTGGGAGGGGGACAAAGGACGAAAACCAGGGACACAATTTAAATATTGCTTATATAATCTTAGAAAGTTGATAAAATAAAATGTTTTGTGTTACCATGTGTTTCCTGAAAGATAGGAAGACTGAAACTTAAAGGGCTATCATTATTTAGTGAATTAATTTCTCACTGATTTGCCAGAAAACCACAAATTTTAAGAGGAACAGACCAAAAGTATGAGCCAAATATTCTCTGAAAATCTTGACAGTGGAGAGCTATGGACTCAACTCCCTGAATCACAAGTGATGGTATGGGTAGAGAATTCAGGCTCTTTTTTGAGCCTGAGTAACAATAGCCACCAGGTATACCTAACACACACACACACACACACACACACACACACACACACACACACACACACACACACACACACACACACACACACAGGAGCAGCATAACTCCTGCAAATAAAATAACTAAATTCTCCTTACCGGCATGACCCTGGCTTTTGCAGCACCGACAGAAGAGTGACAGCATAACTCTGGTAAAACAGAGCGATAAGAGAATAACAACAGCAATTTTAGTTAGTTTAACTTCCGCGCACGAATCCACATTAGCGTGAAAACTCCACTTTATTAATTTTTCCTGACAGGTCTTGCAGCTGTAAAAGTGCGGGGGCTTCCCCCCTGGCTCTGTGGTTCCGGCACCCATGACTAGACAAAGCATCTCATTAAGAGCTCATATCTGTAATCTTCCCTGTTATCTGCTAGACTATAGAAATTAACCCCTATTATTTTGATTATCGTGGATCAAACTCAGAAAGCTGATATATGAAAAAAGCATGTCCCTAACCACAAGACTTTACATATATCTTTCATAATGAGTGACATTTCTTATTTCCCCCCTCACATTCAGCCTTTTACAGATTTGTCCATCGTAGAAATCATCTATGCATAAAAAAGCTTCAAGACATTTTGACTGTAAAATAGAAATTCATGATATTGTGAAATATGAAATCAAAGTTAAATGCTGTAGCTGTATATGACACAAGGATTTGAACTTGTAAAGTCCGAGGACAGGTCCTTCATTCATTGTGCTTTGAGTATTCATAATCTTAAAGTGGAGGGTGTTTATCAGTAAGGATGCTTCTGCCTCACATAATTGTCTTGATATTATGAAGTATGGTCATATTTTGCTTTCACTGCTGTTGTACTTGCAGTGTCCTGCTAAACTGCTCTGTTGCTCTGTTGTGATACTGTTATTATATTACCCATTAGCACACCTTTAGGTGTGCCTGTTTGTTGCAAAGAGTAAAAAGGGATGATAGAAAATGTTATGACAGTTATGTTTTCTATACACTTTCTAATAAATACTTTGAGACTTTTGGTTGGCTGAGACTTGTCACATGATCCAGCTGGAGCAAATATCCTTGCATGAAGGAGACAATATTTATAGTGGTACTTAGAATGCCTTGCCAAGAGCTTAAATTAATTTCAGAATACATGTACTTCTTGTCAGCCGTAGGCCATACAGTTATATGAAGGTTCAGGGTTTATACAATGCCCTATGATTGTATGTTCAGAGAATTTTCTGAAAGTGATTCAGCTTTGAAGTTAGCCAGATTGACAGCAGAAATGGAAAGAAACCTCTCGTTACAATAGCCCTGCACATTTGGAGCTCACAGCACTTTGGACAGAGATCTATTGGCTGTAAATTACTTTAGCATAAGTGACATCACACTTGACTCTTGGCAAGACAGCTCTCAGTGTTAAGTTAGTGGGTAATAAAACAGCCTGACATTAATGATGAGGTCTGCATGATAAATTACTGTCAGAGATCAGATAAGAGCTCTTGAAACTAACCTTGAACTGTTTTGTTACTACATCATGTATGGGGAGTTCTCCTTCTTAAAGCCAAGATTTTGTTAAAAAGTATAATTGCTGTGGATATTATCAAATTTATACAAATGACTCCATACAACGTGGTTAACGAGGTGCTGTCTTCCTCAGGAGTAAGACAATTACAGGAGAGAAAATTCATTATATCAGTTCTTTCTAATGCATTTATAATGTTAAGGAGAAGTGGTTATGTGAGGTTATCAGTACAGAGGGGTCTTGTAGATAAACAGCGACTTTACTGCTGTACAATGCACTTCTATTGACAGACTCTGTTCAAAATTAGTAGAGTAACATGACCAAAGAGTTTGTAAATAAAGTTGTGACACGTTCTCCACCCCATGAGACTTTACTGTGTACATTAAGAAAAAAAAGAAAATTATTTATTAAAACAACAATGCTGATATGGTGGACATATTAACTGTACAAACTATTTTTTGCCTTTGCAGCTGTGACTTACTTGTATAATTTATGTTTGCCACTTAACTTATGTATTCCAGTTGTTTCTTCATAGTTTATTCAAAATATATCTGCTTGTTTGTATGAATTAATGTGTGTGTGTGTGTGTGTGTGTGTGTGTGTGTGTGTGTGTGTGTGTGTGTGTGTGTGTGTGTGATAGATAGAGATACAAATATATTTAGATATAGGTATACAGATAAAGATATAGATACAAATATTCGTAGGGAAAGATATTATGAACTTGTTGACCATGTAATTGTGCTATACTTACAAAGATTATTATATTCTGGTAAATAATATAGTTGTATTGACACGTAATCTAAAAAGGCTTCACAATGAATGATAATTACAAGTAAGCAGACCTGACAAAAAAAAATCTCAATTTAGTACTGTGTACCAGGAATCTTAAACCTGAATCATACCTATGTATTAGCATTTCATTGATGTGACTGAATCATGCAATGTACCCCAAAATTACTAGTCTCAAAGTCACACTTATAAATTGCATTCAACATTTTAACTCAACACACATACTTCCCTAAGTAGCCTTTGTCCTGAATTTCCCTAAATATTCTAATATTGATCCCAAGTAACTTGATGACAAACTGCATATCATGTACCTCGTCTCTGTCAATCACTCCTATGTATTGACATAGCCCTGATGTAAATCACTGTTTACTGTGCATCGATGCCATGTTTTTGTGTCTCTCTTCATACTGATGTAACACTGATGTAACTCATTAACTGCTGTTTATGAAGTATCTTTTCATATGACTCAGTAACAACAACTCATTACATAAAAATAGCCTGCGTGGTTTTCTGTAGTATTCATTTACTGTGAACTGTACTTTTAAAACTATATTTCACAATCCGTGCCAGCTGTCCAATAAACAGCATTTCCGCCCACAGGCTGATCTTCCTGTAATCACAGCTATAGGCTATACTGCGCCTTCCCTTCAACTTCAGCTATCAGTAAAAAAATCTTACCTTTCTTTGGACAACAAAGCTGTGCTTTTAATGAGCACATGCCTCTAGTGTGTCCATCGTGATTGCAAAAACATAACACATAAATAGCAATTTAACTTTAAAGACAATATAAAAGTTTAAGAAGCCATGGATGGATACTATAATGATGACTGATCTGCTTGGCATTGTGCTAATATATTTATATGAGATGTATTCCATACCTCTCAACCTTTTAGACTAACAAATTTGGACAAAGACATAAATAATGGGGGACAAGGGCCCAAGAATAGGGGCAATTTTTAAATATTGCTCTTACAAACTTAGACAGTAGATAGAATGACAGGTTTTCTGTTAACATGCATTTTCTGAAGGATATGAAGTCTGAAACTCAAATGTCTGTAATTATTTTCTGAGTTAAATCTTCAATTATTTATAGGTTCATAGGTTCATAGGTAGATACTAGGCTATCTGCCCTAGGGCATTTATAAGCCTAGCCAGAGTGTATTTGGCTTCTGCCTCCCTATTAGATTAGCCTACTGTGCCTCTGTAAAGTAGGTCACAGAATGTACCCTTTTAAGATTAGTTTACTGTGCCTCTGTCTAGCAGGGACACTGGGGAGATCCCAGGGGTGAATTTGCGATTTCCCATCCACGCGTCCAGATTTCGCTTGAAAAGGGTCAGCGAGGGGCTATGTCTAACATGAATTGGGATTCTATTCCAGAGTGAGGGGAGCCTCTGGGAAATGAATCTGTCCCTCCACCATGTCCTATTTATTTTTCTGCTGAGGTTTAGGTCCCTGGAGTGTGTAGCTCTAAGGGACTTGGATTTTTTGAGGTGGAGGATGTCCGTTAATTCTGGGTTTGACATGGCTTTGTACGTCAGGCATAGATCGCCTCTGAGTAGGTGGTAAGCAACTGAGTAGAGCTGGAGTTTCTTTAGTCGAGCTGCATAGGATGTCTGTTTGTAGCCCATGATCCTCTTGGTGAGGTACTTTTGGGGTCTCTCCAGTTGCTGCAGGTGTCGGGTAAGGTATATCCCAAAAGGGGCATTGTATTCGATTATGGGCCTGATGAGTGACGAGTAGAGGGGCACAATGACCTCTCTTGATCTAGATGCGAACCCTTTCGTGATAATGTGGGCTATATAGAAGGTCTTTCTAACCACTTTGGCAACGTGATTATCAAAGGAGAGATTACTATCTACGTTGGTCCCCAAATCTCTAATTACTTCTTCCGATTAATGGATTACCACCTATGTGGTAATTTGTGGGCACCTTGTTTTTCCCAAAGGGGATGACTATGCACTTTTTAGCATTTAGCTTGAGGCCGTGGCTCTGGCACCAAACATCCATCTCTGTGAGACCCTTTTGGAGGATGCTTGTGCAGCTGGAGATTCGATTATGGCCCCCAGTTTGCAGTCATCTGCGAACTTTGTCAGCCATAATCCCCCCATGTTAGCCTGAACCTCAGAGAAGTATATACCGAACAAGAGAGGTCCCAGAACTGAGCCCTGTGGGACGCCACTTGTAACTGGTTTGGATTCGGACATGGCACCTGCGATTCTGACCATGTGGGTTCTATCTCTGAGCCAGTTTGCAACCCATCTTGTGATATAGGGGTTGATATTTAAGCTGGTAAGCTTATTTATGATACCCGAGTGGGGTATTGTGTCGAAGGCTTTTGCGAGGTCCAGGTAGGCTGTGTGGACTACCTTGCCCTCATCTATGGCTTTGGTAACTGTTTCAAAGAAATCAACTAGGTTTAAGAGGCAAGATCTGCCCTTAACAAAGCCAAATTGGGTAGGGTCCAGTGTCTGGAGGCTCCCAATGTCTTTGTTTATGAGTTCCATGATAATACGCTCCATAGCTTTACAGACCAGACTAGTCAGGCTTATGGGGCAATAGTTTCCGGGGTCCGTTGTGGCACCACTTTTGTGGAGTGGGACCACTGTAGCTGTACGCAATTCTTTGGGTACATATCCTGTAGTAAGGCTAAGTTTGAACAGTGACTTAATGTGAGGGTTCAGTTCTTCTTGGAGCTCATGTAAGACACAGCCTGAGACACCGTCCAGTCCCATAGATGCTGTCTTATTTGCTTTGGAGAGGGCAGCTTTCACCTGTGCATCTGTGATGTCAGGGAGGTTACATTCAGTTGGGATAGGCATTTGCTTCTTTGGGGGGGAAGGGGGGGGGACGTTTGTGCTGAATCTGTCTGCCAGGATGTTGGCTATGTCTGTAGGTTCGGTATATTTTGTACCATTATGCAACAATTCAGAGCATATCTGGGAGTTTCCGCCCATGTTCCTGACATAACTAAAGAAGGCCTTGTGATTATCTTTAGTGTCTAGGGCAATTTGTCTTACGAAACTGGCCTTTGATGATTTTATGAGGGATCGAAGTTTCTTGCTAATACTGATCAGAGATGCCTTCCTTTTTTGGGATTTTGCTCTGTCATGTAGTAGCTTCCCCCTTCTGTTGTATAGCTTATTTATGGCCGGGGTCCACCAGACCGGTCTCCTGTTTTTGGAGGAGTGAGTTTTGGTTTTATTTGGGATAGCACGATCCATGCATTCCTGCAGGTGCTCATAGAATGCATTTGTAAAGGATTCTATGGATTGGGCTGTATTATCCTCTGGTCCAGGGGCTTTGAAGGATTCCACCTCAGTCTTGAGAAGTGCAAAGTTGGCTTTTGAGAAATTCTTTACAGTGATTTCCTTGGCTGGGGGTGGGGACGGGATATGGATGTCCAGGGAAATTTGTTTATGGTCTGATCTTACCAATGAGGGGTTTACCTCTGGTGTGGAACATAGAGTCCCCATGTTGGTGATGACCAGGTCCAATATGTTGTTCCCTCTTGTGGGAGTGGTGACCAGTTGTTCCATTGTGTTAGAGTTTATAAATTCA
Organism: Protopterus annectens; assembly: GCF_019279795.1. NCBI lineage: Eukaryota > Metazoa > Chordata > Ceratodontiformes > Protopteridae > Protopterus > Protopterus annectens. The sequence goes on along the minus strand of NC_056746.1, from coordinate 1,356,685,585 downwards.
AGGAACCGTTGGGCGAGGGTGTTTGGGCTTGAGTAGTTTTCCCAGTCAATGTTTGGGTATTTGAAGTTACCCAGTAACATAGTGTTTGGAGAGACCTTCATATTCTCCAGTGTTCTCAGGAATGCCAAGTGGGGTTCCTGTAATAGGGAGGGTGTTCTGTAGCAGGCTACAAAACTGAAAGGTAGTTTTGCCTGCTGTTCGTTGCATATGGATGGTTTCTGATGCTTCGTGCAGTGCAACTAACCTGGAGGTGTAGGTATCTTTGATGAATATAGATACTCCACCTCCTTTTTTGCTTCGGTCCAAGTTTTGGGGCCGAAACGCATGGTATGAGTTATAACCTGGTAGTGCTGGGGTGCTCTCAGGAGCCTTGAACTAGGTTTCTGTTACTGCACAGACATCGATTTTCTCCATACTGAGGAGAGCCTCGAGTGCGTGCATCTTGAGGTTTAGACTTCTGGCATTGAGTAGCATTACCTTTAGTTTTTTTTATCCTTGTGTTGTCTATGGAGGTGGGTTTGTCCTTTGAGCCTTGCCTAAAAAAGGCAGTATGGGGGTGGCAAGAGCCTTGGCCAGTATATGAAAGCCTAAGGGTGACAAGTGCAAGCTGTCCCTAGTGAAGCAACGTGGCTTGTCGAGCATGTCATCCCAGGCTGACAGACACTGGATCCCCTTTGAATGACACCAATACTTTAGCCAGTTGTTGAAACTGATCATTTTGTCTTTATACTGTGGCATCATTCTTGGTGAGGGCAAGATGCTACTCAAGGTCAGGGTCATACCAGCCTGGGCTACATGGTCAGAGAGCTCCTCTATGTCTCTTTTCATGTAGTCCAGGGAGGTATGTCTCAGGTCATTCACACCAGCACGGACAATGACGGAGTCATACTTGTACTTGCTTTGGAGTGACCTGAGTGCTTGCGTTATGTGGCAGATCCTGGCACCCGACAGGCAGCTTACAGTGACCTTCTCCTTGTTCAGTCTGGTGAGCGGGACGTCAGTGTGCTGGACAATAGAGTCCCCTATAACAAGTGTATCTGGTGTGTTGTTTGGCTTTAAGGGCTGTGGTTGTGAGGCACACTGATTTTGTGAGATATGTGATTCATGGTTATTGTTGAGGGGTGGCTGTTGCTTGGATATCTGCTTAGTAGATCTTTGCTGTTTAGGCAGATTTTTATTTAGAGCCTCAGAGTATATTTTTGTGTGTTTATGTGTTGGGTATGCAGATGCAATAGATCTGTGTGAGACTGGATTTGTGGTGTGGGTGGTTACCTTTTCCTCCTGACTGACTGAGCCAGTCTTGGGTTGAGAGAGCTCTGCCTCCAGTTTGGCTGTGTAACTGCATCTCTCACATGTATTATAGTTTGTTGGAAGGACGAGAGGGTTGTCTGTGTACATAAGGCAATTGTAACATTGCCTCAAAATTCCCAGATTCACCAGCTGGACTGGAGAGTAGCCTTGAAACTGACCCTTGGACATATCAGATTAGTATAGGGAACTGTTTTTTTATTGCTCAGATGATTAGGTTCATAGGTTCATAGGTTCATACTAGGCTATCTGCCCGAGGGCATTTATAAGCCTAGCCCATTGTTTTGTGGCTTACGCCACCCCTTTAGTATGGGGAACTATACCCATTATTTTGCTGTGCCTCTGTCGAGCAGTGACACTGAGGTAATTCCTGGGGTATATCTGCGATCTCCCATCCATTGGTCAAGATTTCTCTTGAACAAGGCCAGCGAGGTGCTCTGCCTCACATGTACCGGGATTTTGTTCCACAGCATAGGGAGTCTTTGGGTGATGAATCTATCTCTCCAGCACGTCCTATTAATAGCCGTGTCGAGGTTTAAGTCTCCGCCCTTGTGGCTCTGATGGATCTAGATTTTTGAGGTGAAGCATATTCATCAAATCTGGGTTTGACATGGCCTTGTATGTTAGGCAAAGGTCACCTCTGAGCAAGCGTGTGACTGAATAGAGCTGGAGTTCTTTCAGTCGGGCAGCATAGGACAGATTTTTGAGACCCTTTATCCTTTTGGTGAGGAACTTTGTGGCCTCTCCAGCTGCTGCAAGTGTCGGGTCAGATACATTCCGAATGGGGCATTGTACTCAATCATTGGTCTGATGAGTGATGAGTAAAGGGAGACTATGACCTCCCTTGATCTAGATGAGAATCCCTTCATGATAAGGTGGGCAATGTAGAAGGACTTCCTAACTACTTTAGCTACATGGGTGTCGAATGACAGACTACTATCAACCTGGGTCCCCAGGTCCCTGATAACTTCTTCTGTGCTCAGTGGATTGCCACCTATTTGGTAGCTAGGGTAACCTTGTTTTTCCCGAAGGGTATGACTATGCATTTTTGGCATTTAACTTTAGGCCGTGGCTCTGGCACCAGTTATCCGCTTCTGTGAGACCCTTCTGAAGGATATCTGTGTCAGATGTGTTTTCTACTATGGCGCCCAGTTTGCAGTCATCTGCAAACTTTGTCAGCCATAACCCTCCTGTGTTTGCTTGTACTGGAAAAGTAGATGCCAAACAAGAGTGGGCCCAGGACTGAGCCCTGTGGGACACCACTTGTGACAGGCTTTGAGTCTGACATGGCGCCAGCAACTCTGACCCTGTGGGTTCTGTCACTCAGCCAGTTTGCAACCCATCTTGTGATGTATGGGTTAACATTTAAGCTGATGAGTTTTTCAATGATACCCGAGTGGGGTATTGTATCAAGGCCTTAGCCAGATCGAGGTAGGCTGTATGGACTGCCTTTCCTCATCAATGGCTTTGGTGACTGTTTCAAAAAGTCAACCAAGTTTAAAAGGCATGATCTGCCTTTGACAAAGCCAAACTGGGTTGGATCCAAAGTCTGCAAATTCCCTATGTCTTTATTTATGAGGTCCATTATGATCCTCTCCATGGCTTTGCAGATAAGGCTTGTCAAGCTAATGGGCCGGTAATTTCCAGGGTCTGTGGAGGCACCGCCTTTGTGAAGTGGGACCACAGTTGCAGTGCGCCACTCCTGGGCACGTATCCAGAGGTAAGACTTTGATTAAACAGCTGTCCTAGCTGTGGGTTTAATTCCTCATTGAGTTAGTGGAGCACACAGCCGGGGACACCATCGGGTCCCATGGATGCTGTGTTTTTTGCTTTGGAGAGAGCAGTTCTCACTTGGGCGCTGGAGATGTTTGGGGGCTGCACTCATTTGGTATAGATATCTCTCCTTTGGGGAGGGGAGAAGTTTGCACTGAACCTGTCAGCCAGTATGTTGGCAATGTCTGTAGGATCAGTAATCTTCACATCATTTTGAACTAGTTCTGAGCATATCTGGGAGTTTCCTCCTAGGTTTCTAACATAGCTAAAGAAGGCCTTATGATTGTCTTTTGAGTCTTTAGCTATTTTTCTCTCGAAATTCGCTTTGGATGATTTCATGAGAGCTCTTAGTTTTTTACTTATAGTGATCAAGGGTGTCTTACCTTTTAAGGATTTTGCTCTATCTTGTAGTAGCTTCCTCCTTTTGTTGTAGAGTTTGTTTATGGCTGGGGTCCACCAGACTGGACGCTTGCCTTTGGTACAAAGAGTCTTTGTTTTGCTTGGGATTGCCTTATCCATGCAGTCCTGCAGATGCTGGTAGAAGGCGTTTGTAAGTGATTCAGCGGCTTGAGTATTGTTTTCCGCTGCTCGGGGCCTGAAAGGAGACCCCCCCAGTCTTTAGAAATGTGGAGGCGGCTTTTGTGAAGTTCTTTTCTGTGGTCTTTTTATTTCAGGTGGGGTGGGATGAGGACCTCCAGCAAGATTAGTTTGTGATCTGATCTCACCAGTGAGGGTATACTTCCGTGTTGAACATTGTGCTCCCATGTTCGTGATGATGAGATCAAGTATGTTATCTCCTCTTGTGGGGATGGTGACTAGTTGTTCCATGGCATTTGAGTTTATGAATTCCAGGAACTTTTGGGCTAGGGTGTTTGGGCTTGAGTAGTGTTCCCAGTCTATATTAGGGTAATTGAAGTCACCTAGTATGATGGTGTTTGGTGATACATTTATCCCCTCTAGTGTTTTCAGGAAGGCCATGTGAGTTTCCTGAGTTTGTGAGGGTGGCCTGTAACATGCTACAATTTGCAGAGCAGTCTTGCCTATGGTTAATTGCACCTGGATGGTCTCCGATGCATCGTCGTTGCCACCAGTCTTGAGGTGTGGGTGTCCTTGATGAATATGGATTCTCCTTTCTTGGTATTGTCCGGATTTTGGGGCGGAACGCATGATATGAGGTAAAACCTGATAGCGCTGGGGTGCTCTCAGGAGCCTTGAACCAGGTTTCTGTCACAGCACAGACATCGATGTTCTCCATACTGAGAAGGGCCTCGAGTGCGTGCATTTTGAGATTTAGACTTCTGGCATTGAGCAGCATTACCCTTAGTTTTTTTCTTTTTGTGTTCTAGGGTGGTAGGTTTAGAATTTGAGCCTTGCCTAAAAAGGCACTATGGGGTGGCAAGAGCCTTTGCCAATATCCGGAATCCCAGGGTGACAGGTGCAAGCCGTCCCTTGCGCAGCGTGGCTTGTCCAGCATGTCATCCCAGGCAGACAGATACTGGATCCCCTTTGAATGACACCAGTGTTTAAGCCAATTGTTAAAGCTGATCATCTTATCTCTGTATTGTGGCATCATTCTTGGTGAAGGTAGGATACTGCTCAAGGTCAGGGTCATACCTGCCTGGGCTACATAATCAGAGAGCTCCTCAATGTCTCTTTTCATGTAGTCCAAGGAGGTACGTCTCAGGTCGTTTACACCAGCGTGGACAATGACTGAGTCATATTTGTACCTGCTGTTGAGAGACCTGAGTGCTTGCTATGTGGCGGATTCTAGCGCCCGACAGGCAGCTTACTGTGACCTTCTCCTTACTCAGTCTGGTGAGCGGGACATCAGTGTGTCTGACTATGGAGTCACCAATGACTAGTGTGTCTGGCATTGTGTTTGGCCTTAAGGGCTGTGACTGTTTGACACTCTGACTGAGGTCTATGTGTTGCGGGTGTTGTGTTCTGAGGTGGTGGTTGTTTGGGTGTCTGCTTTGGTGGCCTCTGCTGTTTTGGTAGATTTTTGATCAGAGCCTCCGAGTATGTCTTTGTGTGTTTATGTGTATGATTTGAGGTTGTAATGGTACTATGTGAGACTGGGTCTATAGTGTGTGTGGTAACCTTCTCCTCCTGACTGGTCTTGCCAGTCCTATGTTGAGAGAGCTCAGCCTCCAGTTTGGCCGTATAGTTGCATCTCTCGCATGTATTTGTGTTTTGTGGGAGGAGGAAAGGGTTGTCTGTGTACATGAGACAATTGAAACATTGCCTCAATATTCCCAGGTTCACCAGCTGAGCAGGAGAGGACACTAGCAACTGATCCCTCGACATGCTAGAAGGGTAGACGAAAACTTTAAAAAAGATTCCGGGGACGGGTGACCGAGAAATGGGGTTGCCTTTCTGGGGTACTATCTATGACAAGAGTGCCGTATCAAGGTAATAAGTACTGTAAGAGCAAGTGCTAGGTTTAATAGATAGAGAATAGTCTACTTGGAGTCAAGTAGAGTTGATCTTTTAGTTATAGGATACGCTGATTTGATCAGTAGTATAGTTCGAGGAAGGTAGTTTTAAGGGAAAATTTGAAGAGTGGACTTTAGGTAGCCCGAATAGTTTAAACCTGCTTAACCGGCACTGCCCTAGTGTGCAACAGTGGCAGCTCAGCTAAATCGCTCTAAATCAGCTAACGCTGTTTAGCTGCTTTATACCAGGGGCTGGAAAAGCTAGAAACTGCCCCAAAACGACCAACAAACTACTAGTTACTGGCTTTAACCTCACAAAACTGGACAAAGGCAGCTCAATGCTTCCCACTCCCACTGGTAAGCAAGGTAGCTTCCTTCCCCAAATAAGGCAAGGAAACAGTACACAGGAACTACAACCAAAGCCCAGGAATCAGCAACTCTGAAACTGGACTAAACTAGTAAAGCAGGAAAGCAAGGTAGCTTCCCTTCCCCCAAATAAGGCAAGGAAACAGTACACAGGAACTACAACCAAAGCCCAGGAATCAGCAACTCTGAAACTGGACTAAACTAGTAAAGCAGGAAAAATGAGATATTTTTTTCTTTTTTTTTTTTTCTCACAAAACAGGCAGAAACAGGTACAGCAAACACTTATAAATGCTATGAATCAGCTACTACAGCTTACACAGAAGAATTTGCTACAAATACAGTCAAATAGTAACAAACAAGGATTCCAAGTGTAATATTAAGTTAAATGCAGTAAAAACAGCTTCAATGTAACAGAAAGGCAGGCGAAATACAGTTGCTAGGTATTCAGATGTGGAAAGCAACAAAAAA
>NC_056746.1:1356666735-1356674235 GCF_019279795.1 Protopterus annectens | reverse complement strand
TTGCTGAATTCTGGGGGAAAGGTGAAATCCTTAAGATGCAAAATCTCAGTATTCAAACAGACAGATGATTTTGGCACTAATTACTAATTACCTATCAGTAAAAGTCCATTCTGTAGAGCAATTTCTTAAAACTTCTATCCTTAGAATCTTTCCTGGAACAAAGATCTAACACATATTATGTGATAAAGCATGTTGATATTTTGTATTTATATGCAGACTCAGATATGACACATAGTTACTTCTTGTCCTCAAGGCACATGTAACTGCAGCTGCTGTATCATACAATTTTGTTTTTCAAATTTCTAGAGAAGACATTTCCACCCAGATGACAATTAAGATTTCTTAAACATAAACTGAAAGCATACCTAGTTCTGTTAAATATGTGAAGACCCAATTAACGTTTTTGGAGTGAATGGCTCTGCACTAATCTTCTGTTAATGATGTTGTACAAAGTATGTCTGCCCCATATATTTATATATTATATATATATATATATATATATATATATATATATATATATATATATATATATATATAGATAGATAGATATATATATTTATATAGACCCTTGGTGATATTATTCATATTAATAGCAAAGTAACATTACTCACAATCAGAATACGTGTCAGCAATAAGCCGACCAGTGGTAAGTCCATTGGACAGTTTTTTTCCATGCAGTGTGCACACCTCAAGTTTGATGTCCATGTCTTTATTTTATAGTTTTTCACTAAGTAGTTCTCAACAACTTTTTTTGTAGTACTCCTAAAGCTGCATCACTTAAAAAGATAAGTAAAAAAAAAACCAGAGAAATAAACATTACAGCATTATTTCATGATTAAAATGTTAATAATGCAGACTGCCAAATAAAAGTACAAGTTGAACCTAAACCCATCCTACAATAAGTAATAAAACACAAGACACAGAGTACTATTTAAGTACAGTTTGATAAAAAGAATGATAACATAGTATTCTGAGCACAGTCAGCCAACATATGCATATTCATTCAAATAGATTTTAGCTTATAAACAAACGTCCCCCCAAGAAAGTTATACTGATAGTGTAATTAGTTAAAATATAAAATGATGCCGCAATGTCCTGCATTAATTAGTTAAATATATAAAATGATACTGAAATGTCCTGCATTAGTTAGTTAAAATGTAAAATAAAACTGCAATGTCCTACATTACTTAGCTAAAATATAAATTGATACTGCAATGCCCTGCATTAGTTACTTAAAATGTAAAATAATACTGCAATGTCCTGCATTAGTTAATATATAAAATGATACTGCAATGTCCTGCATTAGTTAGTTAAAATATAAAATGATGCTGCAATGTCCTGCATTGCTATGTCTGGCATGAGTGCAGACCAAAGGCCGCTTAGACCAGAGGGGCATAGTGGTCTGAAACAAGGGAAAACAACCCAGCAGGTCGGAACATTTCAGGAAAGCCAGTTTCATACTTCTCAATCTCTTGGCGCAAGAAATATCAAGAAAGCCTAAAATAATGGGGGAGGGGATCAAAGGTCAAAATTAGGTGCATATTTTAAATATTGTTCTTATAAACTTGGAAAGTTTCTAGAATAGCAGAATTTGTGTTAGCATACATTTTTCTGAAGGATATGAAGTCTGAAACTCAGATGTTTGTCATTGTTTAGTGACATCAAATTCTGTGATTTACCAGAAAGCAACACATTTTATGAGGAAAAGAGCAACAATATGGGGCAAATATCTCGACATTCTGCAAAAATGTGGACAGTTGAGAGGTCTGCTAAAGGTTTAAAGCCACATCTTTGTTGAAACCTTTCTTCAAGTTTGGATCAATAAAGGTCTTAGAGTCCATATCAAATATCTTCAGAACTAAAACATCATCTGACTGGTTATGAATGAGTCTGCAGATGTATTTCAGGCCCTAAGACAACAATGGTATACCAGTGTTTCTGCTCTACAGACCATACATTTAAAGTCTTAACATATTTAGAAAAAGCAATCGAAGCAGAAAGGGGAAAAAGTTACAAAGAACTGAAAATTTGTGTGGTCTGTCAACAGGAAAGCACACAAACTGCTTGGGGAAAGGTACATAACCCCAACGGTGGTTGGTAGCACATTGGGAGTAGAGCATTAGCCAAATATAATGAGCTAACTTCTGTATTTGGCAAAGCTGAAAAAACCTTGGAGGGTGGGTTAGGATAAGGGAAATATTTTAATTTTTGGAAGGACCGCTATATTCATGTGCAGCAGCTACACCTTCCCTGTTATCGTATTGACAGAGGCAATGTTTTCTGTTCAGTAGTGGGTGGAATCCTCCTTATCCTCCCTCCTAACTTACTTAGTGTCCACATTCATGTGGCATTAACATCGGTCCTTACCACAAATCAAGCGGACCTATCTGGTTTTGTCACAAGAGCTACATGTGAGATGCAGAGATGTGAGGGTTCTGTTTTTAACCTAACTCTAATATCTCTACTGCTGCAAGGCTCATGATGTCTCTTACATTTGGTTCTGATATCCAAGATTTTGCCTTTCTGTGGGCATTTCTTTGCCTTTATATCATGTTGCTGGTCAGTTTGGTTTATATTTCCCACTGTCCAGAGTGGAACCTCCCAGAAATGTATTTTGCTTTGTGTATTTCATCTAGGATGGATAATATATGGACTGCCACCCTAAAATAAGACCATAAGGTAGTCTTAAGTATGTGTCCCTTCTACAAAACTGCAGTCCAAATGCCAGTTTAGTTCTGCTGTTATAAGTTTTCAACATGCTGCTATGGCACATTTTCTGGGCCTGTAAAATAAGTTTGTTTTCAATGTAGACGAATATGCCACTTAGTGGGAGTGAATTTTGAAGTGCAGTTGATATCATTTACTTGTCTCATTACCTTATACAGTCCTACTCAGTCAGCTTTCAGCTTATAATTTTTAATTAGGACTATTTCCTCCTGATGCACAGTTTGCAAGCAACCTCTGGTACTATAGTCATACAATTATTTCTGTTTTTGTTTTTGTTTGGTTGGTACTATGCTGACAAGATTATTCATATTTCCTAAGCTTCAGTACATATTTCACTATAAAAATACCATGGGGGTACTTAACTTCCCTGCCTTTCATGTCACATGTAGGGGTCAGTGCTTCCTGCGGTCACAGAGCTGCTCAAAGGAGAAGTCCATGGTCACTTCTTCTTCATGAAACATAAACAGCATGTAAGACAGGTATTTCTCACAGTCCAGGTTATATTCCTCTGCAAGTGTCTGTATAATACTTTTAAGGTGTCATTTAGCATCTGTACAAATCAGTGGCCCGGAAAAGGGGGGGGAATGCACATTTCTTCATTACCGTGTAACACTGCTACAACCACTTCATCAGCCAAACACAATTTCACCCTCTCGACAAGTTATTACAGTTTTTGTAAAACCATTTATATAAAAAAAGATAATAGAAAAGTTTCTGCTGCACTGTTGATCCACAAGTGAGGAAGAGGTTGCTCCCACTGAGTGGCATGTTCCTCTGAAGAAGTTGCTCCCACTGAGTGGCGTATTCCTCTGAAGAGTTTGCTCCCACTGAGTGGTGTGTTCCTCTGAAGAGGTTGCTGCCACTGAGTGGTGTGTTCCTCTGAAGAGGTTGCTGCCACTGAGTAGTGTGTTCCTCTGAAGAGCTTGCTTCCACTGAGTGGCATATTCCTCTGAAGAGATTGCTCCCACTGACTGCATGTTCCTCTGAAGAGGTTGCTCCCGCTGAGTGGCGTGTTCCTCTGAAGAGGTTGCTCCCACTGAGTGGTGTGTTCCTCTGAAGAGGTTGCTCCTATGGAGTGACGTATTCCTCTATACTGAAAACTAACATTTTGTTTTGAGAATGAACAGTGATGTACAAGGCTCGAACAAGACTCACCCCCGGATTTACTATTCTTCCGTGCAGGACTAGCTTAGTCCTGCGCAGAAGCGGCCATTTAGGATCAGGACAGCAACATGCCATGCATATTAAAGAAGGCACGCTGCCTGAGCTCCTAATCTTACACAGAGTGTGTAAGAGTGCCGGGGTGTGTCTGACAGCAGAACTCTCAGAATATACATGTGCCTTCAATAAAGAACAGCAGAAAGCCCTAAAAGAATGAGTGAGACCACTCATAGGTGTTCGCATACCCCCAGCAACATACCCCCACATGTATGAGAGCAATAGTTAACAAAAAAATATAAAGATACTTTTTTTTAATAAAACAGATTAAATTTAACCATAGGTGTGCAGGTTTGCCCATCACTTAGCTATAGTTAATGCAGCCTAAATGGCAGAAGAGGATAAAAAGCAAGATATATGCAAATGAAGCAGCATAGCAATAGTGCAGTGGGAAGAGCATTTGCCTTACGAGCAGGCATTCCCGGTTTGAGTCCCACTGCAGCACTTTCCATGTCAAAACACATTATGACCAATATTTTTAGTTGCATAACCTATTAAATAACATATATTTGTGAACTGGAGTACCGCATTAAATGCAGATGTGAGGTGTCAGTGTCATAATGTTGCAAAGTCCTGAGATAATCACATGTGCCCCATACAGTATATGTACACAGGAATCAGGGATACAAATGGAAGGTAAAATGTGTAATGAATGATAATGCCATACAGCTTCCAAATCCCCCACCTTCCCAAGAACCATTAGACATTACTGTCTAAATTACTGCAGTGGTAAGTGGGAGTAAGCACTAGTAAGCAAGTGTAAGCAGTATTAAGCAGTAGTAAGTTAGAGTAAGCATATGTGAGCACCAGTAAGTGGGTTTAAGCCTGTTTGCGTGGGGGTAAGCAATGCACACACAGGTTAAGCAATATGGAAGTTAACTCTCTATAAGCATATTTAACTGAAGGTTGGCAGTGCTTACCCTCACGCAAACCCATGCAAACCTGATTACAAGTGCTTAAAAGTGCCTTAATCACACTGTATCCAACAGCTGCTGTCCTGTCCAGCAACAAAATGAACAGCCTTGCAGATGTTGAACCCAGGACCCTATACACTATAGTCAAAATTGTTAACCACCAAGCCATCACAGCAGTACATAAGATTGAGGTATCACCAAACAAATCCTCACTATAGTAAAATCAAACTGAACATGTGATAGGAATCAATATATAGTCATATGTTCTATAACCTACTACATAACAAAAATATGTGAACTGGAGTACTGAAGTAAGCCCAGATGTGAGGTATAAGTGTAATAGAGTGTTGAAGTCTCCTATTAAACACAAGGACCCCATACAGTGTACGTACACATGAATCATGGATACCAGACATATATATAACATGTAATGAATAATAAATCAATGCCAAAAAGTATAATGCAAAGTAAATATTAAGCAATGCTAAGCATTGCATAGGCCAGCTTAGTAGGTGTAAGCAATGTGTAGGCCAGGTAACTCAATTTGCCCAGTGGTATATCCCTTTAAACAATGCCAGCATTAAGTAAGTAGGTTTGCCCATACCTTAGCCTTTTCAAAACTGTCCAATCATGGCAAAGTGCAGGAAATCAGCCCTACTTAAACCCCACAGGTGGGAATACATCTCATAACTGGTTGTAGCTTTCCCTTGCAGGCACCATGTCAGGAATGGAAGAGGAAGTGCTCTTTTGGGTACAGTGCTGGGGCATCCAGGAGTCCAGAGTCATGGCAGGACTCCTTGTCAAAGACCATGAGCAGAGACTGCTGCAGGGCCAGTACCAGGGTTCTCAATATAAAGCGGAAGCCTGTGACCATCTCGCCTGTGACCTCACCAGTGCCACTGGCATACCCTGAACTGGTGAGCAGGTCAGGCATCACTATGCTGTCCTGAAATGGCAAAAGGGAGATCTCTTGGATCAGTGGATCCAAGAGGCTAGGATGACAGGGCTGGTCCCAGTAGTGTGTAAGTATCACTCCACTACCTGTTTAATAATTGCCAGCTCATGTATATTATGGATAGGTATGGCCAAATATTCCTCTTATGTCCTTCACAGCAGCAAGTGAGCGGGCTGTGAACCAGGAGGCCCATGGCTGTCGCTTGGAGGGGCTGCGACGCAAGGCAGGTTAGTAATACTCTTGCATGTACTGTCATAGGAAATAAATCTAAAAGTATTAGTAAGTTAATTGCCAGTATAAAACCTGTATTGTTTAAGGCAAGTACTGCATACACCAGAGAATATGGCAGGAAGTCTCATATAGATTGTATGTAACTGCTGGACTGCATGTGTATAATCTGGTATTATATGGTAATGTAGATTTGCAATCACATAATAGTACTGCTGTATTAAGCACTGTTACCCACACTGTGCACCATAAATAGAATGTGTAGGAATGCCTGTATGGTACTGCTGTAATCCCCAGAGGCCATTTAGTACAACTGAGAGACATGTAGACAGAAAACAGGGAAAAAGCAGACACCAAAATCTGAATAGCACACACAATGTTTTTAGCACACACAGCCATGGTTTGAATCCTGGGAGTGGTAGTAGTCTGCATACAGAATCATACCCCACAACTGTATAGATATGTCCAGAATGTCCAGTAAATTGACCCATATCTGCTGCCTGTCACTGTATCCCCCTGGGAAATCAGTGGGATGATCCCAGGCATATAGGCAGCAAACAAGAAATACAACTGATTGTCGCACATCTATAAGAACAAACCTGTCACTCTAGCAACTTCTCAAACTGTTATGAGAGTAATAAGCCAAGTATGTCCCATCTACACCCCCATGTTGTCAAGCTGTGACCAGAGTGTGTACAGTAACAGAGTGAGATGTATGTGCATAATAGTAATGTGGAATCTGGTACTTTGTGTGGCAACATTCAGATAGTGCTAACAAACATTGCTCCCACAGGTCCGTCAGATACGAACACTGTGCCCAGAAATAAAAGAATGATACCATGTATTTGTACTGTTTACTTTGGCATTGTATGGCATTGTGAGTGTTGCAGTTGCTCTGAATTATAATGTATTACTCATCAATGTCACTCACACTGTGCTACATAATATAACTGTCTAGGAAATCCTGTATAAGAGCATTGTAATACAAGGTCAGAATGTAAAACCACAGGAGAATTATAAGACAGAAATCAGATAAGAGATATACAGCAATATCTATATAGCACACACAACTGTGATGGACAGTGTTTTAGTTTTAGCAGACACAGCCATGGTCTGAATCCTGGGAGTGGAAGTAGGCTGCATACAGAATCATACCCCACAATTGCACAGATAAGTCCAGAATGTCCAGTATATCGGCCCATATCTGCTGCCTGTCACCCTGTCCCCCTGGGAAATCAATGGAATGATCCCAGATGTTTAGCCAGCAAACAGGAAATACAACTGATTGACACAGATCTATAAGAACAAACCTGTCACACTAGCATCTCCCAAAATGTTATGAGAGTAATAAGCTACGTATGTCCCATCTACACCCCCATGTTGTCAAGCTGTGACCAGAGTGTGTACAGTAACAGAGTGAGATGTATGTGCATAATACTAATGTGAAATCTGGTACTT
>NC_056746.1:1356659235-1356661735 GCF_019279795.1 Protopterus annectens | reverse complement strand
ACATACATATAAACAGAGTAATGCAACTGTGAAACATTTATATTAATACAGTAGTATGGAACGGTTTACATATGTTGCTGTCCAGGCCGAGGCCTTCAAGTAGTACAACAGTAAAGACAGACTGGGCCACAGGATACCAATCAATCAACAGTAAGTAATGCAGATGTATATTCCAGCAGCCTCTATCTACACTCTGTACACAATTCCTAGGGGGTAAAGACCTCAGTTGACACAATGGGATGTGTCTGTTACATAACTGACACCATCACAATCACACTGACAAACAGAACAGTCTGTATGGCAGGAAGCAGTAAGCCTGCATTTACCCAAGGTGAAGTATATGGTAATGTACATCCAGAGACCTTAAGGCAGCTTACCAGATACCCCCACGTGTTGTAACAACCTAGATAAGTTCTGGTGTACCCCCCCAGACTCAATAATACAGGGACATATACCACTGTTACATACACTGGCCTCTGGAGTGCATAAGGGCACACATGTATTGTGTAGGTGAAGCCCACACATATATGGACCCAACCTCACAATATGTGTGGGGGCCACAACAGCACTGGACTGATGGCAGGAATGGCAGCATGACATACTCACAGCCCACTACATAACAACCTCTGACGGCATGTCATATGTGCAAAGCCTGTGAAGTGAAAAAACAAGACCAACAAGTAAATCCACAAAGAACGATGTTCCAAGAAGTCCAGCAAGCCCAATTTCAGGAACGCAGTTTTATTTAAGAAACAAAAGCGTTTTCGCTTCCAGAAAACCAGAAGCTTCATCAGCAAAACCAGATCACAGGTTCACAAGTTTAAAAAGGTAAGGGGGTGGGCACCCGTTGATGTCACTTCCTTAACTACAACAAACAACTATTGTTTTTAATAAAAACCTAAATAAAAAGGTTAAAATGCACAAGTTGAAAAATTAGAAAATTAAAATAAGAGGAAAATGCCAGAGGGTGTCCTGGTGTGCACTAGTCTGTCAATGTAAAGCAATTCAAACATACGCAGGTGGATCGTATACAAAATACTGCAACTAAACTATATGAAGCATCACACTTAAACTACACACAGTGTAGATGAGGTTAACATTTACCTAAATTAACTAGTGGTTTTTTATATAAACATAAATAAAATACAACTACTAAACTAAATTTAGGTAAATGTTAACCTCATCTACACTGTGTGTAGTTTAAGTGTGATGCTTCGTATAGTTTAGTTGCAGTATTTTGTATACGATCCACCTGCGTATGTTTGAATTGCTTTACATTGACAGACTAGTGCACACCAGGACACCCTCTGGCATTTTCCTCTTATTTTAATTTTCTAATTTTTCAACTGCATTTTAACCTTTATTTAGGTTTTTATTAAAACAATAGTTGTTTGTTGTAAGTGAAGTGACATCAACGGTGCCCACCCCTTACCTTTTAAACTTGTGAACCTGTGATCTGGTTTTGCTGATGACTGGTTTTCTGGAAGCCAAACGCTTTGTTTCTAAATAAAACTGCGCTCCTTCTAATTGGGCTTCTGGACTTGGAACATCGTTTTTTGTGGATTTACATATGTGCAAAGCCTGGTATGTAGGTGGAGGACAGAGGCTGGAACACAGGCCCATATGTGAAATACTGTTGTCATACACTAAACAAGTCACTGGTGTTACAGGATAGTCTGCAACATATCCTTAGTCAGGAATATGAAGTTAGAAACAGAAATGGATGTAGTCATGTACTGATAGCACTCAACACACCCACTGCCAGTGATATATCTCACACAAGACCTGTGTGGTGGACAGAAAACATAATAGGCACACCTCTAGCCTTCAAGTGGATAGGCCCACAGTTGAGAGCTATGCAGACAGTCTGCATTCCAAGTTAAACTAGTATGTACACACAAATCCTGTAACACTGGTGCTATTCAATGCATACAACAACACTACTCAAGCTCTGTCTGTAGTTTTGGAACCTCCTAGAAATATGTAACTGGCCTGAGTGTGCAGGTTCTCTTGTAAGAGGTATTGCTATCTGCTATCTGTAACACTGCTGTCCACACACAGGAAGGATGTCCACCATAGAGGAAAGATAAAGGGACCACGCCCACATGATGTAGGGATTTATAGTAGTTGGTTGGTAATTGGAAGTACTACACAGCATGCTGCATGCAGGTAGAAAGTGGAGGACACTGATTGGTGCAGAGACCATCACCTGATCATGTGCATCACCTACAAAAGCCATGCTGCAATTTATTCAAAACAGCTCAATCCATTTACTGGAGAGAGACCAAGATATATAAATATATATATAGAGAGAGAGTGCATGAAAGGCAAAAACAAACACAACAAAAATAAAGAAACATTTAGCAAAATATCCAGAAGAGACATCATTCCCACAACAGGTATGTGAAGTATATATGCATGTAAATGACTGCAGTACTTGGACCATAATAATGGGATATATGATGTAGAATAATTTATATAAGTTCATAGGTTTGGATTC
>NC_056746.1:1356645311-1356658735 GCF_019279795.1 Protopterus annectens | reverse complement strand
AGACCTTTGGTACAGTGCTGGCAGAGGATCCCATACTTGTACATCCATTGACATGACAGTATGGCTTTATCTTGCTGTGGCAATACCTCACAGCTGTACAGATTCACACAGATTACCTAGAGGCAGGGGTTGTAAGTCAGGACATTACCCCTATTGTGGTGTACGGGCAGGTTTGTAGCCACCCATTTATGTGTTTGCAGCCAGGGATATTGTGTGCACACAGCTGTGTGTCGGACCTTGCACATTTCATGCTGCCAATGCTTCCACCCCCCGTCTGTTATTCTATCCTCTTCCATACATTAATGCATACATTCTCTCATACTTTCCCTAAGGTTATCACCTCATCACAGCTGTGTTTTGGTGTTGGTCCACAGCTCATGCAGTGGGACATGGTGGACATGTTACTGTGGTTTATCCACATGGCCTTGCATATGGCTTATATGGAGTGTGTTATGTTTTTATTTGGGTGTCCATGACATAACATGCATTGGCAGTACGTGTGAGACACAGGCCTTTAGCAGAGGCCCGTAGGCCATTTTGTGGTGATGCAGGCCAGCTGTGGCAGGCCATTGCATTCTGTCAGTCCTACAGTCCCAGATCACCATACAGTATATTCCCCTGGGGTGACAGGGTAGGTGTGGTAGGTGTTCATGCCAACGCTTTCTTTCAGTATTGATCAGGTGGTGTGGATGCTGGCAGGGGGCTACCTACAGCTAGGGACACACCTACATGGGACACCTGCACTGCATGCTGCATTCTTTCGCTATTGCCATATACAGGTGGGGGGTCATA
Source organism: Protopterus annectens (assembly GCF_019279795.1). NCBI lineage: Eukaryota > Metazoa > Chordata > Ceratodontiformes > Protopteridae > Protopterus > Protopterus annectens. The sequence continues at coordinate 1,356,657,943 of NC_056746.1, read as the reverse complement.
TTGTACCCATTCCCAACAGCAGGGATACGATCAGAGAGGTACCTGTGGGTGGTGTTTGGGTGAGCTGGGTGCATGTGTGCTATGGACAGTACTTGCATCTGATGCACGGATATGCATCGGGCATTCCAGTTATGCTGGCATGTGCAGGTACATCAGCCGTTTCCCAATATATCAGTCATATCACCTTTGTGATCTGCAAGTGTTTGGGCAGATGACACCGTTATTCCCCACAACAGTCCCAGATAATGTGCTGCATACCTGTATGTACATTTTCAAGGGTGTGTCCATTTCACAGTTACACAATTATATGCTGCATGTCTGAGGTACTTTCCCCTGTGTACTGCTTGTATATCTAGACCGACAGCCATGCCATGTCAATAATTCAGATGGTGACACATATTACCACCATACATTTACAATGGCCTACTGCTAGCATGTGTTATACTGGTGGGTATTGTCTTTGGCACTGCAGTTGTGAGGACTTGGCCCTATCATCAGCAGTAGGTCACACCTCAACATGCATGCATACCGACCACTCTCACACAATATGAAACACACACCAACCTAACACACACATACCTGCATATTGTACAAATGCTACAATCTATCCTGCTACCTTGGCCACCTCTGGGCATCTGTGCTCCACTGGTATTATGCCTACACATACATGTTACTACATTTCTACATAGGATTGGGGGCACACCTAACTGTTACTACATGTCTACATAAGATATGGAGGGGCACACCTGACTGTTTCTACATTGCTACACAGGATTGGGGGGGCGCACCTGACTGTTACTACATTTCTACATAGGATGGGGGGGCACACCTGACTGTTTCTACATCGCTACATAGGATTGGGGGCACACCTGACTACTACTACATTTCTACATAGGATTTGGGGGGCACATCTGAATGTTATTGCATGTCTACATAGGACTGGGAGTACACCTGAATCTTACTGCATGTCTACATAGGATATGGGGGGCACCCCTGACTGTTTCTACATTGCTACACAGGATTGGGGGGCACACCTGACTGTTACTACATGTCTACATAGGATATGGGGATACACTTGACTGTTTCTACATTGCTACACAGGAGTGGGGGCATGCCTGACTATTACTACATGTCTACATAAGATTGGCGGCCACAGCTGACTGTAGCTACATGTCTACATAGGAATGGGGGGCACACCTGACTCTTACTACATGTCTACATAGGATTGTGGGGCACACCTGAATGTTATTACATGTCTACATAGGATATTGGGGGCACACCTGACTGTTTCTACATTGCTACACAGGATTGGTGGGGCACACCTGACTGTTACTACATTTCTACATAGGATTGGGGGGCACACCTTACTGTTACTACATGTCTACATAGGATGTGGGGGGCACACCTGACTTCTTTTACATTGCTACACATGATTGGGGGCACACATAACACTTCTACACATTTGCTATGACTATACTGGTATGTCAGGTACTCAATTTCATTCTGTTTTCTAACCTATGATGCTGACCAGAGGCATATCAGTGTACTACAGGTCTTACGTTTGATTGACCTACATATCAGTTTCTGACTTCCTACCCTTAAGAACTAACATCCCACTGCCTGACCTGATGTAGTCTGTCTGTGTAGGCCTCGGGGGGGGTTACCCATAGGCATCATTCAGAGGCCTTAGCACAGACTTTGTGTTTGTCTACACCTGTCCTGTTGGCTGTGACTATTGTTGGGTATGTGAATCTTCCTGACTGGCATGTGTGTGTCATATGGACACACATGTGGGCCAGCACGTTTCCTGCAGTGGGTTTTTTCACCATGTGTAATACTGGCTACTATGGTGACACTAGTATTTGTTACAGATCTCATGCTGTCACTATAGGTGTTTACTATCTGCTGGCATCCCATTCAGCCACCTTATTCCCTTGCATGTTCACATCCATACCATAGATGCAGGTAACAACACATACTACTACATTCTGCAATTGGTAAGTTGAGTGACTTACCTTGTGGGTGTGCCAGTATTGAAGGTAGTGCTGGAGGGCTGTTTATGTCAGATGCACATAGTACACTCCCTACACATGGCTGAGCACAGGTAGTGTCATGTTTGGCATCCCTTTTACTGTATGTGCGAGTCAGAGAGAGGTGTCATTCCCTGGGTCCCTCATATGTCAGTGTATGTGCTATGCATTGCCTCTTTGCCAAGGCCAGGGGGGTACTGGGCATGCCTCCTTCTGCCTACTGGGGCAGACTCAGGTTGTTCCTCTTCTGAGTCACTCTGTGCCTGTGCAGGTCTTGGCAATTGTGGGGGGCTGTGTAGCCCTGCCCCGTGCTGTTCCTGCTGCAGCTGTTTCTGCAGGATCATATTGTGTAGCATGGCAGATATGATGACAATTTGAGTACATGTAGCTGGTGAGTACTGCAAGGCTCCACCGGATGTGTCCAGGCACCGGAACCATGACTTGAGCATCCCAAACACATGCTCTATTATGATTCTGGTCTGTTTATGCCGCATTATGGAGTTCTTGTTCGGGTTTGTTTGCATTTCTGATGGGTGTCATCAGCCACGGCTCCAGTGTGTAACCAGCATCCCCCACTAGGTGACTGTGAGGGATGTCCATATTGGCAAATCTCTGGTACAGCTGCATCAAATGCCAGATGTGGGAATCGTGATAGCTTCCAGGGCAGACAGCACACACATTCATTATTATGCCCTGGGCATCACACATGACCTGGCAGTTGATGGAGGGGAAGTCCTTGCGGTTGATGTAGACCCTACCCCACTCACTAGGTGGTGCTTTGATGCATATGTGCATGCAGTCTATAGCACCCACTGTCTCAGGGTGTTCTGCTATTTGGTGGAAGAGATGCATATTGCTGGCCAATGTCTCACGAGTGTTGGGGAAATATACATGCTCAACAGCATGTGTTGACATGGCATCCAGGAACTGATGGAGTACTCTGGATGCTGATGCCTGTGAGATCCCTATGATATCCTCAGTTGACCTTTGGAAGGTAGCTGTAGCTAGTATTCTTAGGCCTACACATACCTTGGTATCCACTCGGATGGGTTCCCCTCTGTTAGTTCTGTGTGTGAGGCGTGGCCGGCACAGTTCAACAATTTGCTGTAGGAGGTCCCTGTCCACCCTATAGTGCTCCACTATCTCCAGCTCATGTAGCCCCTGGTAGGTTACCCTGGGTCTGTACACTCTTCTCCATCTCCTCACTGTGGGTTGGTCGTCAGCATTCACATCTTCACCACCCTCACTCTCTTTCACATGTTGTATGATAGCTATTGCAGCCCCTATCATTTTGTTGTTTTGGTTTGTTAAAGGTTCCCCACTTGTATACACCAGTGGTGTACAGTATGTGGGAAAAAACAGAGGGATAGGTGTTTGCATAGTTTATAGTTGTGTTCTGGGCTGGGGTAGTCTGCTGCCTGTGTAATTGGCTGATTCTGATACATTTCACCTGCCAGCTATGCTAGTTCTCCTAGATTACCTTCCTACTGCTGTTTTCCCTTCCCATTGCCTTCCTGTTTAAGTCCAGGGGCGCGCCGCACAAACACAGTGCTGAAATGTGCACAGAGCTGCTATTTCCTGGTTTACTTTTTTTTATGTTTAAAACCCGGTGTGCAGCGCTAGGCAATGTAAAGAGTGCTAGGCAGCCTCAGACACACCCCTTGCTTAGCTCTGTTAAGCTATGGGCAAAGCCGAGCCACAGGGCTCCAGTCCACTTACAATATGCCTGACACACACCCCTATGATGTCAGCTAACCCCTGGACTTGCACCAAGCTATTCCTGCTCTTACACTGTTGGGTGCTGCCTAACATGCAGGGGAAATCTGGGATTCAGTATCATTCCCCTCATTTGCATAGGATTGCCTGCTGATGCATAGTTACAGGTCCCACACTGAGCCTCCCCTCTTAGCAACCACTATTAACTGGCCATGTTGTCCTCTGCCTGCCATTGAATATAATGGCAAAATAGTGATTTTGGTTAGAATGCTTATTTTAGGTTTATTTTCTTATTTTTCCCCCGATCCCATTTGCGTGCTGCTGCCCTACGTTTAAACAGCAGAGATCGGCTAAAAAAATGAAAGTTGATTTTTTTATTTTTGCAACTGTTTTCCATGCAAATGGCCTTATATTTGGCCATTGGCATGCTTTCTACATAATATCCACCCGTTATTTGAAGCTGTCATGGCTCCGTTTTGTAGTTTGCAGAAATGTACTCCGTTACTGGCAGAGTACATTTCTGCAGATTACACTAGTCCTGCACGGCTGGCTTCCAGCTTCCTGGATCACAAATTCACCTCATTTGCATGGATTGCTCCTGCAAATGGGGTAATTTGCATACAAGGGCTGAGTCCGTGCAGGACTAGTGCAGGGGCGATCGTGCATGTCCCTACAGCTTATTCCTGGATCGCACGGCAGACATATTGCCTGCTGGAGCTCCTGCACTAGTCCTGCACAGTGTGCAGGGCTTGCTGAATCCGGGGGTCAGTTCTATGCTATAATTTTTTCTAGTGTAGGTATAGAAATCAGGGAGAATGTTGTCTTCCTACCTGCCATTGCTATTTCTTGCCATTAGTATAGGTTCATAGGTTTACAACCCAAATGTATCCCACAAATTATAATGCCTAAGAAGTTATTTAAGGGGTATGTGTTTGTTAGGGTATGATTTGACAGTTACCTCTGTCTATCAGAGACACAGGTGTTAGACCAGGGATGAAATACCATGCCTTAAAGTGGTGTAGGTTGGGATTAACTCATGCTCTGCTCTTCTGACTGAACTACAAAGCCAGGCTTGTGTAAATATTAGTGCAATATAAACAAACACTGTATATTAATATTATACCGTGGTATATACAATTTATTTAATGTTAAAATTGTTTCTTTCCCTCTAGCTCTTTAATAATGTATATGTGGAAATGGAGGGTCAGATCAACAAGGGGCTGATGGTACGGTAGTTCCAGGCTCACATAACTGAATTAGGTCAGCTACTTTTTCTCCCAGGTAGTCTGAAATCATGCATGATTATCTCACAAGATAAACAGGCCTCTTATCATTCTCAGCTTTAGGCCTATAATCAGCTTTACAGCCATAGAAATAAATTATGCACGCACGCACACACACACACACACACACACACACACACACACACACACACAAAAACACACATACACGCGCACACACACGTACACACACACACACACACATACACATATATATTATATATACATCTATATATATATATATATATATATATATATATATATATATATATATATATATATATATATATATGGGTCCCCTTCACATGGTCGACTGTTCATAAAGTCGACTTTCATACGGCCGAGACCATATGATCGACTTTTGAAAAGCCGACTATGGGAAAACGCTATCTCCGCATAGTGCAGAATGGGAAAATTTCCCACTTCCGCACTGTAGTGCGATCTCAGAGTTGGTATATTTAAGTTACGGAGGTGTGGGGGGCAGAGCTCCCCACGGGGCATGCAGGGGGTGGAACCCCCCCCCTGCTAAAAGTTTAAGGTAAGTGTTTGTTGTTTGTTTATGTTTACTTTACATAGTCGGCATTCTGAAAGTCGATCATATGGTCTCGGCCATATGAAAGTCAACTTTCTGAAATGTCGACCATGCAAAGTAGACCCATATCTATATATATATATATATATATATATATATATATATATATATATATATAAAAACTATATATATATATATATATATATATATATATATATATATATATATATATAAACTATATATATATATATATATATATATATATATATATATATAAACTATATATATATATATATATATATATATATATATATATGTATAGATGGTTTCACCTCATAATCTCGAATTACTGAAAGCTCGAAATTCAGTAACCCGAGACCATGAAAACCAGAATGCCGAAAGTGTATAAGAGCGAATTCGAATATCTCAAATCCGCGCTTATGCATTTCCGGTACGTCACATGTAGTGTTATGGTACCTGAAATGGCAGGTAAATGAGTGTCTGTGTGTGTTTTTGTGTGTTGTGTGTGTGGGTAAGGGTAGGGAGGTGTAAGTGTTGGATTTGTTAGTGTTTGTGTATGTGTGATGTGCATTTGTGTGCGAGTGAGTGGAGGATGGCGTGGTGTGAGTTTTTTTTTTTTTTTTTTTTGTGTTCTGTGCGACCTTGGAATTGATATATATAAGTAGGGGGTGTGTGGGAGGCACAACCCCACATAGGGGGTGCAGGGGTGGGCTTGCCCCTCTGCTTATATGTAGTGTAGGGTTGTGTGGTTTGTGTACTGTGGGTGGAATGGTGTGTATGTTAAGTGGTTTCTGGTGTATGTATGTTCGTGATTATGTGATTTGGGATTGTGGTTTCGGTGTTGTGAATGGTTCGACTTTATAGTCTCGGGTTACTGAATTTCGAGCTTTCAGTAATTCGAGATTATGATTATGAAGTGAAACCATATAGATATATAGATACACTCATTTCACCGACATTTAAGACATAGACTTATTGTGGGTTTTCCTTCACCTGGTACTTGCTTGTGATAAAAAGAATTACTGTAACTTGCAGTGCTGACTGTTAGAATTCCGATAGTCATGTAGAAAGTAGAATTGTAGCGTTTCTAAATGTCAGTTTGACTCTACATTTTTATGGAAAGTATCTAAAGTAATTTGGTGAATGTTTTGTGTGCTCCCAGCAGTAGTCGCAGCATATAGAGTGCTATAAGGCAAGTTAAAGGTATATGCCCTTTTCCCCACTGTAGTGCGATCCCGGAGTTATTATATATAATTGGGGAGACATAGCCCCCCACCTAGTTTGGCTGTACATTGTCCTGTTTCTGTTAAGACAGTAAGTCATTTTTAAGTTTTGGAAAGGGTTAGTTATTGGTGTTCTAAGTGTGCTTGTCTATGGTTTAAGAGTTAGTATGTTGAAATTCAGCATTGTAAGCTGTCAGTGAAATGGGAGTCAGTCAAATGAGTTGTCAGTCAAATGAAATTTATGTCAATTGTGTGTTGGTCAAATGGGTGTCAGTCAAATGAGTTTTATGTCAAGTAAAGTAGACCCCTATATATATATATATATATATATATATATATATATATATATATATATATATGAGAACACTTTATAATCCCGAAATTCTGAAATACCGAATTTCAGAATCCCAAGATTATAAAGCCAAAAGCTCAAAAGTTCGAAACTCCAGAAGTGCGAATTTCAAAATCCCTAAGTACGGAGATTTTGAAGTAGCGCATCTGGTGTTGCACTGTGTGAAGGGATAGCTGGAAGTTCAGGTAAGTATTTATGTTTAAGAGTTTTGGTTAGGGGCTTTAGTGTGTGTCAGTGCGTTTGGTTACTGTGATCTGTGTGTGCGAGGGGAATGTAGCTTGTATGGTGGTGTTTTTGTGTGTTTGTCTGTCTGTGTAGTGTGACCGTGTAGTTACTATATTTAAGTAGGGGGTGTGTGGAGGTGCAGCCCCCACATGGGGGGTTCAGGAGGGCTTTCCCCCCTGCTTGTATGTAGTGTAGGTTTGAGTGTTTATGTGTTGGGGGAAGCTGGTGTATGTGTGTGTGTGTGTGTGTGTGTGTGTGGTGTTTGGTTAGTGTAGTGTTCGCGATTTTAAAATTCATGCTACTGGGGTTTTGGGATTGTCTTTATGATCTTGAAATTCTGAAATCGATATTTCAGGATTTTGGGATTATAAAGTGAATCCATTTATATATACATATAAATATATATATATATATATATATATATATATATATATATATATATATATATAAATATATATATATATACAAACATAGATATATATATATATATACATATACCTACATACATATATATATATATATATATATATTTATCACCCACACATATATATCTATATCTGTATCTAATCTATATCTATATATCTATATCTATCTATCTATATATCTATATCTATATATCTATATATCTATATCTATATATATATATACACACATCAATGGTCTCCCAGCAGCCTGCTGAATGTAGAGCTTGTCCGCAGCTATTTTCACTGTCACAAGCTGTCAAATGCATGCATTGTCACGTGCAGGATACACTGCGCTACATAACAAGGACTGTGCATGTCTGAATGCTGTTCCTCTTGTGGTCACAGCAGTGCAACCCTGGAAGGTTACTACATATCATTTAGAGAGATGGGAGCCGAGTTTTCATGTTGGGGTGTAAAGGGAGTAAAACATGTTTGTTTTATTTTGTTTATTTTCTTTCTCTTTTATTTTCCTTTTTGTATTAACAATGACTTGCATTCCAGCATCAAGGAAACTGCTATCACTGCAATGGAAAGCTGATTAGTAAGACACACACCTATCTGTCTGTCTGTCTATCTATCTATCTATCTCTCTGTCTATATATATATATATATAAAGTTTACACACCCCTGTTAAGATGCCAGTTTTTTTGTGATATAAAAATGAGACCACAATAATTCATTTCAAAACTTTTCCCACCTTTAATGTGATCTATAACCTGTACAATTCAATTGAAAAACAAACAAATCTATTAGGGGAAAAAATGTAAAAAAAAATGTTTAAAAAAACGTACACTAAGCTGGTTGCATAAGTGTGCACACCCTTAATCTAATACTTTGTTGAACCACCTTTTTTCTTTAATTACAGCATTCAGTCTTCGTGGGTACACACCTGCCATCAATTAAAGAGACTATGATTAACCCCAAATAAAGTTCAGCTGTCTTAGTAGGATTATAGGTTCATAGGTTCATAGGTTCATACTAGGCTATCTGCCCTAGGGCATTTATAAACCTAGCCGAATGTGTGTGGCTTTCACCATGCATTGTAAATCTATCTTGCTATGCCCTTTTCCAAGGTTAGTATACTGTGCCTCTGTCTAACAGTGACACATAAGTGATACCCATGGTAAACCTACAATGTCCCATCCAGTCATTAATATTCCTCTTGAAGACAGTCACTGAGTGACTCTGCCTAACCCCTATTGGGATAATATTCCAGAGTGAAGGGAGCCTCTGAGTTATGAATGTGTCCCTCCAGCATGTCCTATGTATATCACTCCTGAGGTTCAAGTCTTTCCAGCGTGTAGCTTGATGGGATCTGGATATTCTGAGGTGCAGCATGACCATTAAGTCAGGGTTTGACATGGCTTTATATGTCAGGCACAGATTGCCTATGAAGAGGCAGTATGCCACTGAGTAGAGCTGCTGTTTCTTTAACCAGTCAGTATGTGGCATCTGTTTGAGCCCTTTGATCCTCTTGTTCATAGGTTCATAGGTTCATACTAGGCTATCTGCCCAAGGGCATTTATAAGCCTAGCCCATAGTTATGTGGCTTTCGCCACCCCTTTAGTTTGAATAAAAACTATGCCTATCATTTTTCTGTGCCTCTGTCAAGCAGTGACACTGAAGTAATCCCTGGGGTATATCTGCGATCTCCCATCCATTGGTCAAGATTCCTCTTGAACAAGGCCAGCGAGGTGCTCTGCCTCACATGTACCGGGATTTTGTTCCACAGCATAGGGAGTCTCTGGGTGATGAATCTGTCCCTCCAGCATGTTCTATTTATAACCGTGTCAAGGTTTAAGACTCTCGCCCTTGTGGTTCTGAGGGATCTAGATTTTTTGAGGTGAAGCATATTCATCAAATCTGGGTTTGACATGGCCTTATATGTCAGGCACAGGTCACCTCTGAGCAAGCGGTATGAGACTGAATAGAGCTGGAGTTCTTTCAGTCGGGCAGCATAAGACATATTTTTGAGACCCTTTATCCTTTTGGTGAGGAACTTTTGGGGCCTTTCAAGCTGCAGCAGGTGTTGAGGTACTTTTGTGGTCTTTCCAGTTGCTGCAGGTGTCTGATAAGGTGCATGCCGACAGCGGCATTGTAGTCAATTATGGGCATGATGAGGGATGAGTAAAGAGGCACAATGTCCTCCCCTGATCTACATGTGAATCCCTTCATGATGATGTGGCCTATATAAAATGTTTTCCTAACCACTTTGGCCATGTGGTTGTCAAATGAGAGAATGCTATCAACTTGTGTACCCCAAGGTCCATAATTCCTTTGTCTGCACTTAATGGATTAACACATATGTGGTACTTTGTGGTCACTTTGTTTTTGCCAAAGGGGATGACTATACACTTTTTGGCATTCAGCTTGAGGCCATGGCTGTGGCACAAGTCATCTGTTTCTAAGAGGCCTTTTTGGAGGATGCGTGTGTTGGCTGGAGAGTTGATTATGGCGTCCAGTTTGCAGTCATCTGCGACTTGCTCAGCCACAGTCCTTCCATGTTGGTCTGTACCTCTGATAAATATATACTGAACAAGACAGATCCCAGGGCTGAGCCTTGTGGGACACCACTTGTAACTGGTTTTGTATGAAAGATGTGATACAGATATGACCAGTGGTTATGTTATGAGTAAAGAGTCATTTCTTGATGACCTAGCATTTATTCCAAAATTCAGGAGTAATTTGTTTTGGAAACATTTTTAATCAGCCTATATCTCCCACATATCTCTGAAACTAGGCAATTGTAGCCTGGTGGGTTTTAAGTGAGTAAGAATCAATGAATAAATTACATTAAAAAATAAAGCTGAAGGTCTCCATACAAAACTAGACATAAAAAATGGATGATTAGTATAGCACATACATGAATATTTGTGAATTATAACATGCTGGGGACGGCAGTGAATATCTGTAAGTCATATTACAAAATGCAGAAGTCTATATCACAGATAGCCTAAAGTACTGAAATACAAAACTCGATTTAGGCAATAAACTTAAAAGACATTTGTGGTATAGCAAATTAATTGTCCAAGCCGCACATTTCATCTTTGACATGGGAGAGGTATTTTGTTTCTTATTAAAGCCATATTAGGACACTTGCAGTAGTAGAGTACAATGAGATGCTGCAAACTAGGCTTCTTGAGTTAGTGCACTAATCAACCAGTGTCAACAAGGACAAGAACTCTTTGCTAAAGAATGACACTATGTGCACATTATTCCTGCAGAGCCACCTGCATTCTCCTAGAAAAGGTAGTCATCTCGTATATTGGTCAGTGACCTTAAAGGTAAGTGTGTACAATGCTGACAGTTATGGTTAGTGCCATGACTATGCCCTCCATGGTGTGAGATTGATTAATCATCCACGAGTGGTAGGAGCCCTCCAGGGATGGAGGTTCATAGGATTTTCCTGACATTTACTCAGTTGCCTGCTACAGCAAAAGCCATGGCTCACAGAGAGCTTACAAAGCATCAAAGGGATCTCATTGTTGAAGGTGTCAGTCAGGAGAACGGTACAAAAAATTTCAACAGCATTGGATATACCATGGGACACATCGAAGACCGTCATCAAAAAGTGGAAAAATATGGGACAACAGTGACATTGCTTAGAACTGGATGTCCCTCCAAAATTGATGAAAAGACAAGACAAAAACTGGTCAGGGAGGCTGCCAAGAGACATACAGCAACACTGAAGAAGCTGCAGGAATTTCTGTCAAGTACTGGTCGTGTACTACATGTGACAACAATCTCCCATATTCTCCATATGTCTGGGTTATGGGATAGGATTGCAAGACGGAAGCCTTTTCTCACACAGAAAAACATCCAGGCCTAGCAAAAATTTGCAAAACAATGCATCGTCTCCCAAAGTCATGTGGAAAAATGTGTTATGGTCTGATAAGACCAAGACTGAACTTTTTGGCTACAATTCCAAAAGGTATGTTTGGCATAAAAACAACACTTAGCATCACCAAAAGAACACCATTCCCACGATGAAGCTTGGTGGTGGCAGTATCATGCTTTAAAGTTGCTTTTTTTTCAACTGGAACTGTGGCCTTAGTCAAGGTGAAGGGAATTATAAACACTTCCAAATACCAGTCACTTTTGGCCCAAAACCTACAGGCATCTGCTAGAAAGCTGAAGATGAAGAGGAATTCCACCTTTCAACAGAGCAATGACCCCAAGAGTACATCCAAATCAACAAAAGAATGTCTTCACCAGAAAAGAATCAAAATGTTGGAATGGCCCAGTCAGACCCCAGACCCAAATCCAGTAGAAAATCTGTGGGGTGTTGAAGAGGGCTGTGCAGAAGAGATGCCCTTGCAATCTGACAGATTTGGAGTGCTTTTGCAAGGAAGAATGTGCATATATTGCCAAGTCAAGATGTGCCATGCTGATAGACTCCTACCCAAGAAGACTGAATGATGTAATTAAATCAAAATGTACTTCAACAAAGTATTAGTTTAAGGCTGTGCACACTTATGCAACCAGCTTATTGTACATTTTTTAGTTTTTATATTTTTTCCCCTATCACTTGAATTGTACAGGTTATAGGTCACATTAAAAATATTTTTATATCCACTGTGTATATATATATATATATATATATATATATATATATATATATATATATATATATAAAATGCATTGTCTGTGTGTGTTTTACTGGATGGTTTGCCTTTGTGACTTTTTCACCCTTTGGTTTGGACATTGGTTTATTTTGAAGGCATCGTTTTGTTTATGGCCATCAGGCTTGATGTAAAGTTTGATGATTCTTAAGTATAGCCAAACGATC
>NC_056746.1:1356615311-1356642811 GCF_019279795.1 Protopterus annectens | reverse complement strand
GGCAGGAGGAGAAGGTAACCACGCACACCACAAATCCATTCTCACAGAGAACTATCACAACTGCAAACCAAATGCATAAACACACAAAAACATACTCGGAGGCATTGATTAAAAATCTACCAAAACAACAGAGGCCTCCAAAGCAGACACCCAAGCAACCGCCACCTCAAGACATAGCACATGCAACACATATTTCACAAAGTCAGTGTGCTAAACAGTCACAGCCCTTAAGGCCAAACAACATGCCAGACACACTTGTAATAGGTGACTCCATAGTCAGACACACTGACGTCCCGCTCACCAGACTGAACAAGGAAAAGGTCACAGTAAGCTGCCTGTCGGGAGCTAGAATCCGCCACATAACACAAGCACTCAGGTCACTCCACAGCAAGTACAAATATGACTCAGTCATTGTACATGCTGGTGTGAACGACCTGAAACGTACATCCCTGGACTACATGAAAAGAGACATAGAGGAGCTCTCTGATTATGTAGCCCAGGCCGGTATGACCCTGCCCTGAGCAGCATCTTACCCTCACCAAGAATGATGCCACAGTACAAAGACAAAATGATCAGTTTTAACAACTGGCTTAATTACTGGTGTCATTCAAAGGGGATCCAATGTCTGTCTGCTTGGGATGACATGCTCGACAAGCCACACTGCTTCGCAAGGGATGGCTTGCACCTGTCACTCCTGGGCTTCCGGATATTGGCCAAGGCTCTTGCCACCCCATAGTGCCTTTTTTAGGCAAGGCTCAAATGACAAACCTACCTCCCTAGAAAACACAAGTGGAAAAAAAATAAGGGTAATACTGCTCAATGCCAGAAGTCTAAACCTCAAGATGCACACCCTCGAAGCCCTCCTCAGTATGGAGAACATCGATGTCTGTGCAGTGACTGAAACCTGGTTCAAGGCTCCTGAGAGCACCCCAGCACTATCAGGTTTTACCTCATATCATGCTTTCCGGCCCCAAAACTTGGACCGAACCACAAAAGGAGGGGGAGTATCCATATTCATCAAAGATACCCACACCTCCTGGTTAGTGGCAACGCACGAAGCATCGGAGACCATCCAGGTGCAACTAACCATAGGCAAAACTGCCTTACAATTTGTAGCATGCTACAGACCACCCTCTCAAACTCAGGAAACCCACACAGCCTTCCTGAAGACACTGCAGAGTATGAATGTTTCTCCAAATACCATCATATTGGGAGACTTCAACTACCCAAACATAGACTGGGAACATTACTCAAGCCCAAACACCCTAGCCCAAAGGTTCCTAGAATTCATAAACTCAAATGCGATGGAATAACTCGTCACCATTCCCACAAGAGGAGACAATATACTAGACCTGATCATCACAAACATGGGGACAAAATGCTCCACACCGGAAGTATATCTCTCATTGGTAAGATCAGACCATAAATTAATCTCACTGGAAATCCACATCCCGCCCCCCCTGCACAAAAGACCACAGTGAAGAACTTCTCAAAAGCAAACTTCACACTTCTTAAGACTGAAGTGGTATCCTTCAAGGTCCCTGGGCCAGTGGAAACCACAACCCACACTGCTGAATCCGTTGCAAATGCCTTCTACGGGCACCTTCAAGAATGCATGGATCATGCAATCCCAAATAAAACCAAGACCCATTCCCCCAAAGGCAGGCGCCTGGTCTGGTGGACCCCAGCCATAAACAAACTTTACAACAGAAGGAGGAAGCTACTACATGACAGAGCAAAATCCTAAATGGGAAGGCATCTCTGATCAGTACTAGCAAAAACTACGATCACTCATAAAATCATCCAAGGCCAACTTTGAGAGAAAAATGCAAAAGACACAAAGACAATCACAAGGCCTTCTTTAGCTATGTTAGAAACCTGGGTGAAAACTCCCAGATATGCTCAGAGTTAGTCCAAAATGACAATAAATACACTGAACCCACTGACATTGCCAATGTTCTGGCAGATAGGTTCAGTGCAAATTTCTCCTCCCCCTCCCCTCCAAAAGGAGAAATAACTATCCCAGCAGAGTGTAGCCTCCCTAACATCTCAGATGCCCAGGTGAGGGCCGCCCTCTCTAAAGCTAAAAACACAGCATCAATGGGACCGGACGGTGTCCCGGGCTGTGTGCTACATGAACTCCAAGAGGAACTAAACCCAAACATAAGGCTGCTGTTTAATCTTAGCCTTACTACAGGATACGTAGCCAAAGAGTGGCGTACGGCAACAGTGGTCCCACTTCACAAAGGCGGTGCTTCTATGGACCCTGGAAATTACCGCCCCATAAGCTTGACGAGCCTGGTCTGCAAAGCTATGGAGAGGATCATTATGGAACTCATAAGCAAAGACATTGGGGACCTACAGACATTGGATCCTACCCAATTTGGCTTTGTCAAGGGCAGATCCTGCCTTTTGAGCTTGGTGCACTTTTTTGAAACCGTCACTAAGGCCATTGATGAAGGTAAGGCAGTTCACACAGCCTACCTTGACCTTGCAAAAGCCTTTGACACAATACCACACTCGGGCATCATAGACAAACTCACCAGCTTAAATGTAAACCCATATGTCACGAGATGGGTTGCAAACTGGCTCAAGGACAGAACCCACAGGGCCAGAGTTGCTGGAGCTATGTCAGACTCTAAGCCAGTCTGGCGGTGTCCCACAGGGCTCAGTTCTGGGACCCCTCTTGTTTGGCATTTATTTTTCAGAGGTACAGGCAAACATAGGAGGGTTGTGGCTGACAAAGTTCGCAGATGACTGCAAACTGGGCGCCATAATTGATACTCCAGCGGACACAAACATCCTTCAGAGAGGACTCATAGAAATGGATAATTGGTGCCAGAGCCATGGCCTTAAGCTTAATGCCAAAAAATGTATAGTCATACCCTTTGGGAAAAACAAGGTACCCACAAATTACCACATAGGTGGTAATCCATTAAATCTGGAAGAGGTAATCAGGGACCTAGGGACCCAGGTTGACAGTAACCTCTCATTTGACACTCACATTGCCAAAGTGGTTAGGAAGACCTTCTATATTGCCCACCTTATCATGAAGAGTTTCACATCTAGATCAAGAGAGGTCATTGTACCCCTGTACTCATCTCTTATTAGGCCAATGATTGAGTACAATGCCCCATTTGGGATGTATCTTACCCGACACATGCAGCAGTTGGAAAGACCCCAAAAGTTCCTCACCAAGAGGATAAAGGGTCTTAAACATATGTCATATGCTGCCCGACTGAAAAAACTCCAGCTCTATTCAGTCGCATACCGCCTACTCAGAGGTGACCTGTGCCTAGCATTACAAGGCCATGTCCAATCCGGAATTAATGGACATGCTTCACCTCAAAAAATCCAAATCCATCAGAGCCACGAGAGCAAGAGACTTAAACCTCAACACAGAAATAAATAGGACGTGCTGGAGGGACAAATTCATAACCCAGAGGCTCCCTACTCTGGAACAGAGTCCCAGTCCATGTTAGGCAGAGCCCCTCACTAACTCTATTCAAGAGAAGTCTTGACGAGTGGATGGGAGATCGTAGGTTTACCCCAGGGGTTATCTCTGTGTCACTACTAGACAGAGGCACAGTAAACTAAACCCTAAATGGGCATAGTATTCTCATCCTAAGGGGTGGTGAAAGCCACACACACTCTGGCTAGGCTTATAAATGCCCTAGGGCAGATAGCCTAGTACGAACCTATGAACCTATGAACCTATAATGCAGATTACAAACATGTTTTGTATATTGTTCTCTTTTGGGTGGTGTAATGTGTGAGGATGTTGTTTATTTTTTTTGTCTATTGTGATGGAATGCTAGCTGAATTGTCTAAAAGCTTGCAAAACATGATTGTTACAGTCCTGCTTATAATTTTGTTAGTAAATTGTAAAAACACAGCAGTGGCCATTGCAGGACTGGCCTTTGATCAGCTGATGCCCTAGGCAAAATGGTTCCACAGCAGCCCTCCACACCACCTGATGCCCCCATCCTGGTCTACCTACACCATCCAGATTGCTTTTTTTTCTGTGTTTTTCTCCCAGTTTGTCTTACTCTTCAGTTTTTCATTTATTTATTCAACACATTTTAGAGAAACCATTTGTTTAATACAAAACAGTAAACAAATAAATTCTGGAAAAGAGTTCCTACTAGAATGGCACCCTAGGCGGCTGCCTAAGTTGGTATATGCCTAAGGCCAGCTATGGGCCATTGGACTATAAAAGGCCAATTTGTATTCCAGTCATAAATATGGCAGTGTTAAAGAGTGCTCAAATTATCAAACAGTTGCACTTGTTTCTAATACTAGCATGATAATGCACAATATTCTGCAACCTAGAGACCAGTATTATATAAACTGAGAGCGACCTGATGTACAGGCTGACTGTTTAGAAGGGAGAGAGGCACCAGAGATTAAAATGTCAACATCCACCTGATAATGGAGACCTCATGGAAGTTCTAGAAAAATATTGGCTTCTGCTTCATTAACTAACTTAAAGCCTTAGAGTCTGTTGATGAAAACCAACTGTGGCAAATTCTTAGATAAATGAGGGTAGCCTGTCATCTTATTTGTCCCGGAAAAATCTGTATGTTGAACATAAAGCAAAAGATAGAACCAGATATGGAATCACAGGTTGGTTTAAGACTGGAAAAGGAGCGCACCAAAGCTGTATATTATCCTGCTACTAAAAAGGAGCGCACCAAAGCTGTATATTATCCTCCTACTAAAAAGGAGCGCACCAAAGCTGTATATTATCCTCCTACTAAAAAGGAGCGCACCAAAGCTGTATATTATCCTCCTACTAAAAAGGAGGGCACCAAAGCTGTATATTATCCTCCTACTAAAAAGGAGCGCAACAAAGCTGTATATTATCCTCCTACTAAAAAGGAGTGCAACAACGCTGTATATTATCCTCCTACTAAAAAGGAGCGCACCAAAGCTGTATATTATCCTCCTACTAAAAAGGAATGCACCAAAGCTGTATATTATCCTCCTACTAAAAAGGAGCGCACCAAAGCTGTATATTATCCTCCTACTAAAAAGGAGCGCACCAAAGCTGTATATTATCCTCCTACTAAAAAGGAGTGCACCAAAGCTGTATATTATCCTCCTACTAAAAAGGAGTGCACCAAAGCTGTATATTATCCTCCTACTAAAAAGGAGCGCACCAAAGCTGTATATTATCCTCCTACTAAAAAGGAATGCACCAAAGCTGTATATTATCCTCCTACTAAAAAGGAGTGCAACAAAGCTGTATATTATCCTCCTACTAAAAAGGAGCACAACAAAGCTGTATATTATCCTCCTACTAAAAAGGAATGCACCAAAGCTGTATATTATCCTCCTACTAAAAAGGAGCGCAACAAAGCTGTATATTATCCTCCTACTAAAAAGGAGTGCACCAAAGCTGTATATTATCCTCCTACTAAAAAGGAGCGCACCAAAGCTGTATATTATCCTCCTACTAAAAAGGAATGCACCAAAGCTGTATATTATCCTCCTACTAAAAAGGAGTGCAACAAAGCTGTATATTATCCTCCTACTAAAAAGGAGCGCAACAAAGCTGTATATTATCCTCCTACTAAAAAGGAATGCACCAAAGCTGTATATTATCCTCCTACTAAAAAGGAGCGCACCAAAGCTGTATATTATCCTTCTACTAAAAAGGAGCGCACCAAAGCTGTATATTATCCTCCTACTAAAAAGGAATGCACCAAAGCTGTATATTATCCTTCTACTAAAAAGGAGCGCAACAAAGCTGTATATTGTCCCTCAAAGATGAAAGGAGTGCAACAACGCTGTATATTGTCCCCCAAAGATGAAAGGAGTGCAGCAGAGCTGTATATTGTCCCCCAAAAATGAAAGGCATGCAGCAGAGCTGTATATTGTCCCCCAAAGATGAAAGGAGTGCAGCAGAGCTGCATATTGTCCCCCAAAGATGAAAGGAGTGCAGCAGAGCTGTATATTGTCCCCCGACCAGGTAAGGAGTGCAACAAAGCTGTATATTATCCCCCAAAGATGAAAGGAGTGTAGTAGAGCTGTATATTGTCCCCCAATCAGGTAAGGAGTGTAACACAGCTGTATATTGTCCCCCAAAGATGAAAGGAGTGCAGTAGAGCTGTATATTGTCCGCCGATCAGGTAAGGAGTGCAGCAAAGCTGTATATTGTCCCCCGACCAGGTAAGGAGTGCAACAAAGCTGTATATTGTCCCCCAAAGATGAAAGGAGTGCAGCAGAGCTGTATATTGTCCCCCGACCAGGTAAGGAGTGCAGCAAAGCTGTATATTGTCCCCCGACCAGGTAAGGAGTGCAACAAAGCTGTATATTGTCCCTTTGCCAGAAAAGGAATGCAGCAGAGCTGTATATTGCCCCCCTACTAAGAAAGGAGTGCAATAAAGCTGTATATTGTCTCCTAACCAGAAAGGGAATGCAACAAAGGTTTATATTGTCCCTGAGGTGCAACAGATCTGTATATTGTCCCTCTACAAAGAAAGGAGTGCAAAAAGGCTGTATATTGCCCCCCCTGCCAGAAAAGGAATGCAACAAAGATTTATTTTGTCCCTGTATAAGAAAAGGAGAGCACCAGAGCTGTATATTATCCCCCTACCGGGAAAGGAGTACAACAAAGCTGTATATTGTTCCCCCTGCATAGAAAGAACTGCCAAAAGCTGTATATTGTTCTCTGATCAGGTAAGGAGTGCAACTGAGCTTTATATTATATCCTTACATATTTGATTTATAGGTTCATAGTTTCATAGGTAGGTACTAGGCTATCGGCCCTAGGGCCTATACAAGCCTAGCCATAATGATTCCCTGGCTATTGCTTCCCACAGATATTTACTTTCCTGGACCCCCTGCCTAGCAGGGATACTGATGTGATCCCCAGGGTGAATTTCCTATCTCCCATCCAATCGCCAAGGTTCCTCTTGAAGACGGCCATTGATGCACTCTGCCTGACATGTATGGGTGGCCTATTCCAGTGTATGGGGAGTCTCTGGGTCAGGAACCTATCCCTCCAGAATGTTCTATTCATCGTGATGACAAGGTTAAGATCCCTAGAGTGTGTGGCTTGGAGGGATTGGTATTTCTTTAAGTGTAGCATGTCCAACAACTCTGGGTTTGACATGGCCTTGCATGTCAGGCAGAGATCGCCTCTGAGTAGGCGATATGTGACAGAGTATAGCTGTAGTTTCTTTAGATGGTCAGCATAAGGCATCTGCTTTAGGCCTGTGATTCTTTTTGTGAGGTATTTCTCTGGACTTTCTAGTTGTTGCAGATGTCTTGTGAGGTACATACCAAACAGGGCATTGTATTCTATAATGGGTCTAATGAGGGATGAGTACAGACAGACAATGACCTCCTTTTTTCTGGATGAAAAGCCCTTAGTGATGAGGTGTGCAATGTAGAAGGATTTTCTAACTGTTGTGGCCATGTGGTTATCAAAGGTGAGACCACTGTCCACCTGTGTCTCTAGGTCTCTTATCACACCCTCAGTGTTTAGTGTACTGCCACTTATGTGGTAGTTCACAGATATGTGTTTTTTCCCAAAGGGGAAAACTTTACATTTTTTGGCATTTAGCTTGAGTTATGGCTCTGGCAGCAGGCATCTGTTTCGGTAAGGCCCTTTTGTAGTATATCCATATCATTTGGGGATTCAATGATGGCTCCCAGCTTGCAGTCATCTGTGAACTTTGTAAGCCAGAGTCCCTTAGTATTGGCCTGTATTTCAGAGAAGTAGATGCCAAACAAGAGTGGTCCCAGGACAGAACCCTGCAGTACACCACTTGTCACTTGTCTGGAGCTGGATTTGGAGTCGGCTACTTTTACAGTGTGTGTTCTGTCAGTAAGCCAGTTTGCAACCCATTGAGTGTTGTAGGGATTAATGCCCAGCTTAGTATGTTTATCTATGATTCCAGAGTGGGGGATAGTGTTGAAAGCCTTGGCGAGATCCAAGTAGGCTGTGTGAACCACATTACCCTCGTCCACGGCTCTGGAGACTGATCTGAAGAAGTCGATCAGGTTCAGGAGGCAAGATCGACCCTTCATGAACCCAAACTGGGTGGGGTCCAGTATTTGAAGGTTGCCAATGTCTTTGTTTATAAGTTTCATGATAATACGTTCAATGGCCTTGCAGATCAGGCTCGTCAGACTGATGGGACATTAGTTCCAGGGATCCAAAGTGGCTCCCCCCTTGTGGAGTGGGATGACTGTAGCTGTGCGCCACTCTGTGGGCATGAAGCCTGAGGTGAGGCTATTATTAAACATGACACATAGGTGAGGTGCCAGTTCATTTTGTAGTTCATGCAGTACACAGCCCAGGATGTCCTCTGGTCCCATGGATGTATTATTGGCTTTGGATAGTGCATTTGTTACCTGAGTGGCCATGATTACCAGAATTTGGCATTCTTTCGGTATTGAGATGGGCCCTTTAGGGATTGAGAGGGGGGTGAGGTTGGCACTGAATCTATTTGCCAGGATTTTAGCAATATCCTTGGGATCAGTATATCTAGTGCCATTCTGCTGTAGCTCAAAGCAGATTAGAGTATTGCCATTGAGATTCTTGACATAGCTATAGAATGCCTTGTGGTTGCCTTTGGAATCTTTGGCAATTTTGTTTTCATAACTAGCTTTGGAAGATTTTATGAGGGATCTCAGCTTTCTACTGAGGCTGGTGAGGGAGTTTTTTGAATCTTGGGTTCTTCCTCTTTTCTGCAACAGTTTCTTCCTTCTGTTGTACAGCTTGTTTATGGCAGGGGACCACCAAATTGGCATCCTTTTTTTAGAGGACAGCATCTTGGTTCTATTTGGGATGGCTCGGTCCATGCATGAGTGAATGTGCTCATTCAGCACCTTAGTGTAGGATTCAGCAGTTGAACTTCCAGTTCTCATCTGCATGGGTGTCATGAAGTTTGTTACTTCTGACTTGAGAAGCATGAAGTTGGCTTTGGAGAAGTTTTTAAATGGAGTTTTCCTTAAAGGGGGGGGTGGGATGTGGATGTCAAGGGTGGTTAGCTTATGGTCTGACCTGACCAACGAGAGGGTGACCACTGGTGTGGAGCATCAATCTCCCATGTTGGTAATGACCAGGTCTAGAATATTGGTACCCCTGGTGGGACTATGAATTAGTTGTTCTAGGGCATTGGAATTTATGAATTCCAAGAACCACTGAGCAAAGGTGTTGACAAAGGAGTAGTTTTCCCCAGTTAATGGCAGGGTAGTTGAAATCACAGAGTATTAGGGTGTTTGGCTGTATCTTAATATTTTCTAGCATGTTTAGAAAGGTGTAGTGAGAATCTTGGGGCATGGTGGGGGATCTTTAGCAAGCTACAATTTGTACTGCAGTCTTACCTAGTGTTAGTTGCACCTGGAGAATTTCAGATGCATTGTGCTGGACACCCAGCCTGGAGGTGTGAATATCATTGGTGAATATGGACACTCCTCCACCTTTAGTGTTTTGGTCCTGGTTTGGTGGCTGAAAAGTGTGATTGAGTTGCAGCCTGGTATTGCAGGGGTGCTCTCTGGAGCTTTGAACCAGGTCTCAGTTACTGCACAGATATCGATGTTCTTCATTTTTAGGAGAGCCTTTAGAGAGTGCATCTTGAGGTTTAGACTTCTAGCATTGAGTAGCATTACCTTCAGATTTTGCTTGCTTGTACCCATTACAGTAGTAGTTTTGCCCTTTGAACCTTGCCTAAAAAAGGCTCTAAAGGGGTGGCAAGAGCCTTAGCCAGTAACCTGAATCCCAGGGGCGATGGGTGCAAACCATCTCTTGCAAAGCATCGTGGTTTGTCGATAATGTCATCCCAGGCAGTCAGATACTGGATCCCCTTTGAATGACACCAAAAGCTTAGCCAATTATTGAAGTCAATCATTTTGTCCTTATACTATGGTATAATTCTGGGTGAAGGCAGGATGCTACTCAGGGCTAGGGTCATACCTGCCTAGGCCACATGATCCGAGAGCTCTTCCATGTCTCTTTTCATGTAGTCCAGGGAGGTACATCTCAAGTCATTCACTCCAACATGACAATGACAGAGTCATATTTGTACTTGATGTAGAGTGACTTGAGTGCATGCATTATGTGGTGGATCCTGACACCTGATAGGCAACTAACTCTAATTTTCTCCTTGTTCAGCCTGGTGAATGGGACATCAGTGTGCCTGACTATAGAGTCACCTATGACTAAAGTGTTGGGTACGTTGTCTTGGCTTAGGGGCTGCTGTTGGATGGCACACTGGTGTTATGAGACACCCGACAGAAAAATGCTGGTTTAGATCAATTAGGTGCTGGAATTAAAATTGCTATGAGAAATATTAACAACATTAAATAAGCACATGATACAGTAAAGTAAGGAAGAAGTGAAGAACCTGGTGAAGAAGGTGATAGTACAAAGTATAAAAACCTGAGTTGCTGGTCAACATTAAAAAAAATGTCACATTTGTAAAACATTGATAAGTCATCAAGGCTTAAAGATCTCTAGAACTACTGATTGCAGCCATGAAGGTACAATACTTGTTTGGAGGTAAAGCTATGGAAAATGCGTATAACATTTTAAAGAACAGCAAAAGTCATATAATCAACAAAAGTCCACGTAGCCAAAAACGATGTTATTTTTGTAATGACACGTAATTGTGAGACCTGGACTATAAGTGACAATAATCAGCTTTGTTTTACAGCACCACCCCACCTGTCAATTCAGGCAGAAATGGGTGTGGCCATGGTGATTGACATGCCTAGTGTCTGTGATGTGGCATTCAAATAATACATGATTGACATGCCATGTAGATTTGCATGTGACTTCATGAATATTCATTGTCTAATCGCAGTTTACCATTTTTGTCAAAGTAGTGCAGCCTCGGAGTTGTTATATTTAATTTGCGGGGGTGTGGGGGGTGCACAGGGGCTTGACCCCCTGCAAAAGTGACTTTGTTGGTTAAGGTAACCTGTTATCCTCCTGAAAAGCAAATATCTTGCAAGCAACTCCTCTGAGTTGGTATATGGTACATGGTATAAATATGAAGTCAGATGAACATTAAATTGTCCAATACAGCAGAATAGTGTAGACTTTTTCCAATAAAAATATAGCAACTGCGTGATGCAAACATTGCACAGATTTAGTCCATGCTTGCAGTCATACAGATCACTCTTTGATCCTAGGATAATTAGAATATGTTGGTGGTTAGGATTTCAGGATACTGTTAAAGTTCACAGTGTGATTTAATGTTTTGCTGTTTGCCTCATCTACTCGTAGCCCATGAAGTACCCTGTCCACATGTAAAAATTATAAAGTTGTTTTTGTATACCTCATCTGTCCTTTTGGCGTTTGCAATGACAAACTAAGAAGGACAGATGAAGTATACATAAGCAACATCATACTTTTACATGTGGACTGCAGTTGTTAGGGTACTTCACTGGCTACAAATAGATGAGGGAAATGGCAAAACATTGCAAAAATATAATTATTGGTAATCCGTATTAACTGTACGCAACTATTACTGCTACCACACTACTATGGAAATACAAATACAGAAATATATTTGCTATTCAGAATAAGCAATGTACAATTTAATGGTTATTCTTCATCCGGAAATCTTGAATGAATATTCATGTGGAGGAAGCACTTCTAATGATGTTTATTCATACATACAGAAAAAAAAAAACATCATGTGCAGGGTGTTGTGTGGAGTCCTTGCTACTGCACATCTGGTGGGGTAGTGTTGTAAAACAAAGCCAGATAATCTAATCAGTTAATATTTAAGGAAATAAATCAAGACTGTTCACTGAAAGATCTGATAGTAAAGCTAAAGTCCAGATACTTTGGTCACATAATGCAGGACAGGATTGAGTGGAGAAGACAATGATGCTGGGTAACATTGAATGCAATGAAAACAGTGGGCAGCAGAAGCAATGACATTCAGCATTGCTGAAGTAATGTATTTTGAGTGTGCAATAGCTTAAAGAAGACAGACAGGCTTGGTGTGCTAAAGAAGTCATTGCAATCATTAAAGTTAGTATTCATAGGCTGGGGCTTTTCACGTGCATAGCACTCATGTGGAGGCAGGGGCACTATGCGGATATATAAATAAGATCAGCAAAACACAGTTGCATTGCTTTTCTGTATTCAACTTGACACAGTTGCATTTAATACAAAAAAGCAAACCAATAAGTATAATCATTCCCTTGTTTCATAATTTAAGTTGTGCAAAGTTCGTCTTTTTTGTATTTGCGAAGTATTTTGTGGAATTGTAAATGGTCTGTGCCATGGCATATCGTGGACATGCACTGCTGAGCTCAGTCATGCTGAAAGACTTATAGAAAAGCTGTGGACTCTGCAGCAGCTAAGAGGGTTTTTTAATAAAGGGATTATACATTTTTCATATAGGGGTATCCTTTTGTGGATACCCTGATGGTTTAATTAAAGACTAGAAGGGAGTGATAGGACAGATTGAAAAAAGGGGAGAAATAACAGAGGTGAATACACAAGGAAAACATCAAGAGGGTTTGAGCTGGAGGAAGTGAGAAAGGAAGGGCTGAGGAAGTGCCAACTGCATGTCCAGTCCCCACAGCCTCAAACGTGTCCACTGCCAGATAATGTTTTGGTGGAGGACCATGATGTTGAGGGGGAGGGGCCTGTGTTAGTGTGGTGATCAGGACCAATGAGGTGAGCATGTCTTCTGCATGCTAAAGAGAAGCTCCATCTGGACGAATTCTCCTGTCCACTACCCCTACCAGTACATCTTCAACCAAACTTTGAAGCCCACTTTCCATGAAGCTTACCAGTCTGCCATGTGCTGGAGTACCTGCAGGACCAGCATCCCCACTCAGAGCCTGTGAGGATATCCACAGATGGACAAATGGTGATCTCTCCCTAGCCTGGGAGGTACTTTCCTGTTCTGCTCCCGAGGGATTTGAACCTGTATATATAAAAATAGAGAGAAGCAAACAATAAGAAAAATAAGAAACAAATGTTGGTGGAGACAAAAGAGGAAAAGCATAATAAATCCACACAATACTGACTTAATGCAAGGTAGCAACACAATAGAGAACTGCAGAAAAATATCTTTATTGAAATGAAGTAAACTTGTGTATGCAAAGTGCTTATGCTGAAATGAAATAAACTTGTGTATGCAAAGTGCTTATGCTAACAGCTGGGGGTAGTGACTGGGGAAGTGCTTATGTACCTGGGAAGAATGTAAAATAATGGCGCTTATGCATACTTGTGATGAATTGAAATGGCAAGGGCTTTTGTCTTTCAGAAGGTTTGTGTCTTTCAATTATATAGTTTGCAAACAGATTTTATATTACCCAGATAAACAGAAAAGAAATCATACAGTTAGCAGTTACAAATGACAGAGTAACACATTTCTCTTGATCTGTTTTGTCTTCGTTTGGATTTCTTTCAGTTACAAAGGTATAGATAGCAATACTGTCTGCTGAAGCACTACTGAAATTAGTTTTAAAAGTATTGCTGTATTACTGTCTATGCTACCCTGAATTCTGTATAATACTTTGTACTATGCATAGTTAAGCAATAAACACCTTTTGGACACCTGTTATATTAGACTCATGTAGATGTTGCATTCATCTCTTCTGCTGTTTGGAATTAAAATGCATCTCTTCCTCATCCAGGCCTCTGCTGAAAATTGGCTTTATTCCAAGTCGGACTTTCCTGGTTACCAAATGTTAAAAAGGTAAAATAAATAAATCTATAAGTAAAAAAGAGAAGGAAAATCTTGCCTATCTGTATTTCAATGGATTCCACACATACACATATGTTTTACATACCTCTCAACCTCTTAGCACAAGAAATCTGGGCAAAGCCAAAAGTAATGGTTGGGCAAAGGCCCAAAAATAAAGACACATTTTAAATATTGCTTTTATGAATTTAGTTATTGCTAAAATAAGATGTTTGTGTTACTATGCATTTTCTGAAGGATATGAAGTCTGAAACTCAAATATCTGTCATTATTTATTGAACAATCCTAACTGATATGCCAAAAAAGCACAATGTTTGGAGGAATAGGCCAAAAACATGAGGCAAAAATCTGGACATTCTGCAAAAATCAGGACAGTTGGGAGGTATGTCTTATATTTTCTGTAAGAATTTCTTATTTCTCTTCTTTCTCAGTTTAACTACTGTATGCACACTTGTGCATTATTAAAATACAGTATGTAAATATCACATTGAATTGTGTAGGATAATGAAGAAATATGAGACGAGTCTTGTTTTTTATTTTAAAAACTGCATGTAACACTTTTTAGAACAGTGGAACTGCAAAGGCTAAAATGTGTCATTTCAAAGAAGTATGAATTTCTTTTTCTGCAGAACTTTGCCTGATGTATAGTAAACTATAATGAAGTAAAACAGCATGTTTTCTGAAATCTTATGAGCTGCTCATTCTTTCAGAAAAATAGCCCCAACGCCTCCCCCAACAGGTATTCTTATTAGGGTACAGTGAGTGTCATTTCGACCATGTTGTACGTGCAGCTAAAAATACCTTATGAACAAACAATAAAATTATTTTTTTTAATTTATACTTAATTATCTCTCATAAAATATATCTTCATATAATATTTACATCTTACATTTCCTCTGGAATTCTACACGATTCTTAACATCTGTAACTGCAACTTTTATTTTATAACTGTATTATATGCAGCCAGCTTTACTGATATTTGAACATTACTAATAGATTTACAGTTACCTGCACGGATTATCTCCATACTCTTTATTGATATTTCTGTTTACTACTCTAACATGTTAGAACATAGTATTAGTTTTTCTCTTTCTTGAAAAGATGGATGTCTCATTAAAGAAATGCTAGTCTGTTTTTTATGCATTTCAGAATGTCACCTCAAGTACATATTTTCACTTAAAGATATCTTTCTGTAGAAGTATGTGTACTTGTGCAACTCCATATATATGGATTAAAATTTTTACTTACTATAGAATTCTGACCTTCTTACCATAACCTGGCCAACCTACTGGTCAGCACTAAGCTTTTGCACATTATCATTCCTGTGATGGCACTGCTGACCACAGCAGGTTATACCAGTCAGGGCTGACAAGTGGTCACCCAGCTCCTGCCAGATATCGATTTTCTTACAGTTACAGTGACATGTACTTGCCTGAATCTTCTCCAGGTATGTCATATAAAAGGTAGAGCACTACTAAGGTCTCCTTCTTAGGTCAGCCAGGAGTGCAGCCTCGTACCTTCACAGGTACTGCCATCATTCAAAGAACCAGAACCAGAATGAGGAAAGTATGTTGTGGGCTGTATTAAGCAGGGTTAGAACCACTCCTTATTGAGAGAGACATCAGTTTGACCAAACACTTTTTTACTGGCATGCTCATTAGACCAGGTATTGCTAACATTCACAGGTTTGGTGTAACCAAAACTGCTTTGTCACACACTCTTTTTTCTTAAAGGAAAACATTTACCTGACCTTTTCATTACTAATGGATTATTTCTAAGTTTATGCATAATAATTAGTGTTGGCAGTTATATTTCTTGATAAAATCACATTTTTTTCTGTCTTACTGTTGCAACAAAATGTGTGTTGCTCTGAATTGGGACATGTTATTTTCCCCTTTTTTCTTTTTTTCTTTCTTTTGTTTCTTTTTTAATAAAGTTGGTGGAGAAATAAATGCCAATAGTAATGCAAAACATTATTTCTAGGACTTCATGACATGTATCACTTGTTAAGGTGTGACATACAGTGTTGGAGGGTAGGTATTAAACTTCACATTGCTTTCAAACGCACATTCAGATGACTCATTTCTGCATTTTACAAGTATATTCTTATACTGGCTAGTTTATACCAAGCAGCACATTTCCATGGACAGCTTGGTATTGCTGTGGACTGCTGTAGAGTTCATAAACATCTGAAGCATGCAACATCTTCTTCAGATATGTTCATGTTACTGTGGAATGTGCATCCTCAATTTGAGACGATCCAGAATACCATTTAAAAAAAGTTGTGGGGCAAAAGATACTCCTCCAGAGTAGTCTTTAATTGACATGGCTTTAATAGTAATAATATCATGTAATATGATAAGAGCTTTTGTTTTTTAAATGAAAACGTCTTCAGATAAAAACAATAAACCACAAGGATATTTAAATACATAGGCTATGACATCATCCTTCACTCAAAGACTCCTCCTCCAAAACATTTTAGATCCTTTTTAAAAACGTTTTAACACTCCCTAACTCCAAATATAGCAAGAGTTAGATAACATCTCTCATAAAGGCTGGTAAAACAAACCTACATTCAATAACATTGATATGTAAATATACATATACATAAAAATGCATAGACATCTAAGTATTAATACAAGAAAAACATGACCTGCAGACTTTACTTTGTAATATTATGTAAATAGAAATATACATATATTAAAATAAAACTAAAATTAAAAATAAGTGTAAATGTGAAATAAATATTCAAATATATGCTGACACATGTCCTAAAAGTGCGCTATTAATAAACATTAATCTATCAATTATATTCTAAAAGTAAAGGCACAGTTGAGATAAAGCTTAAATGTCCCATCAAAAAGCCTTTCCTTTTTATTTTACTGTCACGTTTTAGATATAATTAACAGTGCACTCTTAGGACATGTGTTGACATATATTTGAATATTTATTCACATTGACATTTTTAGCATTAGTTTTAGCTTTATTATATTCATATTTATACTTAAATAATATTACAAAGTAAAGTGCGAGGGGTCATGTTTTTCTTGTATTAGTGCTTGGATGTCTATGCATTTTTATGTATATTTACATGTCAATATTATTGAACACAGGTTTGTTTTACCAGCCTAAATGAGAGAGGTTATCTAAATGTTGCTATATTTGGAGTTAGGGAGCATTAAAAAGTTTTTAAAAAGGTTTTTAAAAAGGCTCTAAAAAGCTTTGGAGGTGGAGTCTTTGATGGAATGCTGATGTCATAACCTGTTACTTATTTAAATAACCGTGTGTTTTATTGTTTTTAGCTGAAGAAGTTTTCATTTAAAAAACTAAAGCGCTTATCATATTATATCATATTATTGCTATTAAAGCCATGTGATTTAAAGACTAGTCTGGAGGAGTGTCTTTCGCCATACAACTGTTTTTAATTTGTGTTTGTCTTGGTGTTTTTTAAAATCCAGAATATGCCAGTGTGCTTCGTAACACATGTGTAATACTGTGATTCATAAACATGAATATACATTCTGCATACTAAATCTATAAACTGGCCTGAATTTGCACCGCAAGGCTGAGCTGCTCAGTTCTGACTTGTGAATAGTTCAGCTATGCAGCAATTATTTTAGGATACCACAGACAACAAAAAGTAAGAAAAACTATAAATTTATTAATACTTATTAAGAGGCAAATTAACAGATACTGTTATCATGTTTTAAAGGTCACCTGCAATACATTTTGAAGTGTAGCGTCCATTTAATGATACTGTTGCATGACTGGTAATTATGGTCAAGTGCTTGCAGTTGTTTGACATGTGGTGCTGTTCACTGAAACTGTAATAACTGATCAATAAATCATTACAGAAGTTACAGATTGTGCATAAATGTGAAACATTTTTATTGCAGCTGAGAATCTGTAGTGTGAAGAAAACAGAAATACACATAGTCATTGAAGAGAATTTGTAGCGTGCAGAAAACAGAAATACACACCTAATCAAAGTGATGTTTTACTATCAGTGAGGGAGGAAACACAGCAATGCCATATAGTAGTGCCATTTGATTTTGGTGTAATTATTCATCAGTATTGAATAAACTGAAGTCGTGTGGTTTTAATTTCAGTTTGTTCATTTATTTACATTTCTTGGTGGGAGGTATACCGAACTAGTGGTTTATAGTTTAATGGCTGATGTCATCCAGAGAGTAGTGCGGCAAGTGTCTGACTGTAGCGCTTTTATTTTTTTCCCTTATTTTTTCTGTGTTGTACAGGAGAATAAGGGGTCCAGGCATAAACATGATAACTTTAGCCATAAGGAAAATTGTGTATTCATGGCAGCACTTAGGACATATGGGAAACTTCTTTTTGGTAAAGTTGGGGCTCAGGCAAGCCAAGATGATCAAAGCATGGAGCAAAATAGTCATTGAAATCAATGCAGTTGGAAGCAGAAATAGAACCTTGGCACAGTGCAAGAAAAGGACAAATTATATGGTAGGACATGCTACAAGCAAGGCCAGGCAGAATGCAATTTCAAGGACGTTAACACCAGATGATGAATACTTTCTGTCCATTTGTGGGAATGACTATGATACAGAAGATAGTGCAACTGGAATAATTAGGGGTAGAGTGGACACTGTTCCACCAAACCAATGTCTGCAGCAGCATTTGCATTCATCAGCTCCTGAAGGTTGGTTTAAAATGTGGATTTGAATGACGACACAGAGTGCTGTAATTAAACATATCACAATTTCACAATTCATTATTATTAGACCAGCTTTGTACATCAGCAGTTAATGAAAATGAATACAGCATCCTGTTGCATTCTTATCAATGTTTTGTAATGATGATGTTATTTTGCAATGATTTCTTTTACAGACGTAAATATGGATGGAGTTAGCAGTACAACGGATGCTGCTGCTGCCGATGATGATGATGTAGTTGTATTTACGAGGCATCCTGAGGGAAGTAGAAGGCACTCCCCTAGTTTAATGACAGGCTGTATCACCCCACAACATGTTAATAACTGTACAGAAAGTGACATGGAATCACAAAGTCACACATGAGCTGACCTTCCACAGCTGCACATCTTCACTGGGGTCTCCACACACAGACGAACAGTGTCACCAGATGCATACATTATTTAAACACATAAATCATTGGCTAGTTAGGTCTCAAACCACTGCAACAGATGATAATCTTAAATTCGACCTGCATATACAAAGTTGCATAAGAAAAACTCATAAAAAATATGAATGCTTTATAGAGCCAAAAACCTTCTCACCGATGCAACTAAACCTACACTTGTCACTACTTATTTCTTCTTTCAGAATCTACCACTATATAGCACTAAAAAGCCTAAATTGGTGAGAACTACCACATCAGCTAACATGAACACAACTTCTTACCACCTACAAAATAATTCAGAATCCATTTGTTTGCCCATCAGTAAATAACATTCTACACAACTATGCTCCTGGTCGGTCATTATGATCCAATGACCAAAAACTCTTGTCTGTCCACAAACCTATCAATTCTGCTGGGTGTTTTCTGTACTTGCACCATGTTAAAAAGGCCTGGAACTCCTTATCTCTATCGATCAGGTCAATACCCACCCTCCGATTCATCAAAACCATTCTGAAAGATTTCCTAACAAAAAGTTGTCTCTGTTCTTGTTCAAAACCAGGGTAAACTATGTCCCTAAATGTGAATAAATACCTGTTTATACCTTACATCTCCTTACTATCCCTTCTTCACTCACTGTCTTATTCTATCCATTTCTCTCTCTTGGCTTTCTCTCAAAATATGCCATAAACCTGCTTTCCCCTCACTTCATATTGCAATTCCTGCTTGCTTTATACTAACTTACTTTTAATTTGTTTATAAACTGGCTAAAATTTATCTAACAATTAAATCATTGTCATATAACTGTATCTATCCTTAACCAATGTTTTCATATTGTATCTAATTTGGTATAAGTATTTGAACTGTATTTGTTTTTTTAATTATTTTTAAAGACTGTAAAAGTATAGTTCTTAAAATATTTTGTTATACTTTGGAGCTTTTCTCCCCATGCCTCTGTTGAAAATGGCTTGTATCCAGTTGGATTTTCTCAGTAATCAAATGTTAATAAATTAATACAATAAGTAAATAAACTGAGAGTCAGCTAGAAAGGGTGAAAGTGCTACAGGGTATGTGTCAAGATTTCCAACAGTACTTTGAAGTGGCTGAGAGCAGGGATAGTGTCATGGTGTCACTGATGGTCAGCATGGTGGCACACCAGGCATCAGTTGCAACCTCCATTCCTACACTGGTTAGGACATACCAGAGTAAAGCTAGACTCAGTTTTACAAGGAAGGGGGATGGAGTACTGTCCAGACATGTGGTGGGAGATCACATGATTCTAACACTCACTCTCAAGGCAGTAATGTCAGTACTGACAGTGACCAATCATAACACATTTCCCATAGGCCATGTCAATGGTCATCTACACCTAGGAAAACCTCATGTTCCTGGTCAAGGTCATCATCACGAAGCACTGTCAGGTCGCTGACAGAAGGATCACCTTTCTCCTCTAGATCACACCATTGGACTAACTCATCTTACATTTCTTATGGTAGGCCATCCTCCACATCTGCTGCACCATCACCAGGACTATCAGAAGGAGATGTGTTGTTGGAGATGTGTTGTTGCACCACCACCAGGCCTACCAATAGGAAATGTGTTGTTGTGCCATCACTAGGCCCAGCAGGCCTTTTAGTAGGAAATGTATTATTTTTCCATCACCAAGCCTATCAGTAGGAGATGTGTTGTTCTACCATCACTAAGCCTATCAGTAGGAGATGTGTTGCTGTACCATCACCAGGTCTATCAGTAGGAGATGTGTTGTACCATCACCAGGACTGTCAGTAGGAGATGTGTTGCTGTACCATCACCAGGCCTATCAATATGAAATGTGTTGTTGTAGCATCATCAGGCCCATCAGTAGGAGATGTGCTGTTGTACCATCACCAGGCCTATCAGTATGAAATGTGTTGTTGTACCATCACCAGGACTATCAGCAGGAGATGTGTGGTTGTACTACCACCAGGCCTATCAGCAGGAGATGTGTTGTACCACCAACAGGCTTATCAGTAGGAGATGTGCTGTTGTACCACCACTAGGCCTATCAGCAGGAGATGTGTTGTTGTACCACCACCAGCCCTATCAGCAGGAGATGTGTTGTTATACCACCACTAGGTCTATCAGTAGGAGATGTGTACGACTCATTTGATATGGAGCTACTGTGAATTATATTCATGGATAAATAGGTTTTGTTGGGAGTGGGGTGCATATATTTGCAAATATTTCCTTTCCAACTATTAGTTTCACCACTCTCTGAAATTTCAATCATTTAAATATCTGTTTAAATGCAATTGGATTGTGAGGAGCAGGGAAGTCTATGTATATCTCTTAAGTACATAAATGAACAGTAGGACAAAACCTAATGATACATGCATTACCATTTCATATGCTTACAGTCACATAAGAAATCACAATAGCAACAACCAAACATTTCAAGGTCCACCACATTATACAGAAATGACGCACTGAAATAATTATCCTGCCGCATACACTTAACAACTGCCAGTACAGCTTCATCACTGCAAAAATGAATTAATTTTCTGAGCTCATAATTATTTTGAATGACAGTAAGAAAGAAATATGATGTATATAGTACAACAGAGTTCTTTGCAAAGAAATGTAACTTAAATTTGTCACTGTTGCCAGTACCACTTTTATTGCATAATAAGTAAATGACTAAACCAAAAAGTTATTAAATACAGCATGTGCAACTGTTCACTTATTTATTGCTTTGCTGCTGCTCAGTATAACTGTACAGGAATCAGTGTGCACTCAAGCAAACAGCTTTTAATAAAAAAGTATTTACAGATGAGACAGAATATTAGATGAACAGTGACAACAGACCATGCGCCACACAGCCTAGCCTACAGATATCACTGCATGCATCAGTTATATTCTGTGTGTTTTTGCCAAAAATGAAAACACTGACTTGAATGTCCTGGTCCATAGTTCTGGATGAGAAGACACCTCTTAAATTGTGCAGTTGCATGTGGTGCACGAGCCGGTCACATGGGGTTCCTCACTACTGCTGCTGGTTGATCATCATTAGTCAAAGCGGGATGAGCCGGTCACATGGGGTTCCTCACTACTGCTGCTGGTTGATCATCATTAGTCAAAGCGGGATGAGAACTGGGAGCTGCAGTGACAGCATGGGTCACTTCACCATCAGACTGGCTTATGATCATATTATGCAGAATGCAACAGGCAGTGAACATCCTACATGCAGTAGTTGGGTCATACTAAAAGGCACCTCCAGACTCATCCAGGCACCTGAAATGTCTCTTCAGGAGTCCAAACACTCCCTCAATCATAATATGGGTCTGGGACAGGGATGTGTTATATTTCTCCTCCACAGCCTCAGATGGGTTTTTCACTGGAATCATGAGCCATGGTTCCAGTGGAAATTCAGCATCTCCTTAACAAAGAAAATAAAAGACATGGTCGCACAGGAAAAAACACTCTCCAAAGCCAAGAACACAGCATCCATGGGACCTGACAACATCCCAGGCTGCATTCTACATGAACTACAGAATGAACTGGCACCCCACCTAAGTACCATGTTCAATCATAGCCTCACCTCAGGCTTTGTGCCTACTGAATGGTGCACAGCAACGGTTATCCCACTCCACAAAGGGGGAGCCACCATGGACCCCAGGAACTACCGCTCCATTAGCCTGACAAGCCTGGTCTGCTAGGCTATGGAGCATATCATCATGGAACTTATAAACAATGACATTGGTAATCTCCAAACTCTGGACCCTACCCAGTTCGGGTTTGTAAAAGGCAAATCATGTCTCCTAAACCTGATAGACTTCTTTGAAGAGGTCACCAAAGCTGTAGATGAGGATAAGGTGGTACACACAGCCTATCTAGATCCCACCAAGGCTTTTGACACCATCCCCCACTCTGGAATTATAGACACACTCACTAAACTAGGTATAAATCCCTATGTCACAAGATGGGTTGCCAACTGGCTCACTGACTGAACCCACACTGTGAAAGTAGCAGACTCTAAATCCAACTTCAGACCAGTGACAAGTGGAGTACCACAGGGTTCAGTCCTGGGTACTCTCCTGTTTGGTATCTACTTCTCTGATGTACAGGCTAACACAGAAGGTCTTTGGCTAACAAAGTTCGCAGATGACTGCAAACTAGGAGCCATAATCAAATCTCCTAATGATGTATGTGGACATCCTACAAAAGGGCCTCACTGGGACAGATGCCTGGTGTCAAAGCCATGGCCTCAAGCTCAATGCCAAAAAGTGCATTGTCATCCCTTTTGGTAAAAACTCTGCACCCATGTACTACCACATAGGCGGTAGTCTACTTAACACCAAAAGTGTGATAAGAGACCTTGGGGCACAGGTGGGCAGTAGTCTCTACTTTGATAATCACATCGCCACAGTAGTCAGGAAATCCTTCTATGTGGCACACCTCATCACAAAAGGTTTCTCATCCAGGAAAAAAGAGGTCATTGTTCCCCTCTACTCATCACTCATTAGACCCATTATAGAGTACAATGCCCCTTTTGGTATGTATCTCACAAGACATCTACAACAACTGGAAAGGCCACAGAAATACCTCACAAAGAGGATTACTGGCCTCAAACAGATGCCCTATGCAGACCGTCTCAAAAAACTCCAGCTTTACTCTGTCACATATCGCCTACTCAGAGGTGATCTCTGCCTAACATACAAAGCTATGTCAAACCCAGAGCTGTTGGACATGCTCCACATAAAGAAATCCCAATCCTTCTGAGCTACATGCTCTAGGGACCTAACCCTTGTCACCACAATAAACAGAACATGCTGGAGGGATAGATTCCTGTCTCAGAGACTTCCCATACTCTGGAACAAACTACCTATCTATATCAAACAAAGCTCCTCATTAGCACTCTTCAAAAAAATCTTGATGATTGGATGGGAGATAGAAAATTCACCCCGGGGATCACTTCTGTGGCCCTGCTTGACAGGGGCACAGGAAAATAATTTTCTTGGGTGGCAAAAGTCAGGGTACTGTTTGGCTAGGCTTATATAGGCCCTAGGGCCAATAGCCTAGTACCTACCTATGAACCTATAAGGAAAGGGGAACAAAATATGAAAATATATGTACAGCAATTACATTTAACATGAATAACTACATACTCAAAAAAAAACATTTTTGGCTTATCAACAAGATGACAACTGGGCATTCTACCACACAGAAGGGGGCAGTAAAGTGAACTGGTGTGCCAGATGTGGGAACCATGTGCACGACCAAGATGCAATGCAAATACATTGGTGATGCACCCGCATACATTACACACACCCTAGCAATTGATGGAATGGAAGCCTTTCCTATTGTGGTACCACTAACTCTGTGGACCAGGAGGGGACCTAATTGTGACATAAGTGCAATCTATTGCACTGGATACCTGAGAGAAATATGCCATCCCATAAAAGGCACACATAGCCTGAGTTTGGTCATGATGTGACACTGGGAAATAGAAATACTGATTCACATATACTAAAAGTACATCCAAGAACTCCTTCAGTATCCTCAAGGTACAAGACTGCGAGATCCCCAACATGTCCCCCGTCTGTCTCTGGAAGGTCTCCATTGCAAGTATAGTGAGGGTTTGGTGTCCACAGGAACAGGAAGTCCATGCATTCTTCCAGTGCCCCTGGGGGGTCAAACATGCCCACTAAGACCCTTACAATGTCCATGTCCACTCTAAACATTTCAAGGATTACTCGAGAATCAGAGTTATAATGAGTAATCCCTTGCTTATACTTTCACCTTCCTGACAGATGAGTGCAGCCGGGCACATGCAGTTCTGGCCTGTCCAAGACAAGCACCTGACCTAGAAATAGAAACACTCACTGGAAGAGAAAGCATTTCCATTAATTACAACTCTGATAGATTTGGTGATGCTTCCTTTTTTTATAGTGCATCCATGACAAGTTCAGGAAAGCATGAAAAATTGACTATGAATTGCAAATGGTATAAAATAGTCTTAATTAGCATATGATCATTTTTGTTACTTCTCATTTCCATCTCTTTATCTGCTGATTTGCATAAATATATTCGAGGACACCAAGAATTAGCATAAATGTGGCATAAATGGCCTCTATGAATCATGGTTTGGCTGTGTCT
The DNA here is from genome assembly GCF_019279795.1 of Protopterus annectens. Classification (NCBI taxonomy): domain Eukaryota; kingdom Metazoa; phylum Chordata; order Ceratodontiformes; family Protopteridae; genus Protopterus; species Protopterus annectens. Next base: position 1,356,617,879 of record NC_056746.1, on the reverse strand, counting down.
GGTTGCACTTACCCCAAATTCCTTAACACATTTGTGTAGATGAGTATGAATACCAGCCTAAGAAACTGACATCAAAACATCTATATATGCATCTCTCTCTTTGTGTGTATATATATATATATATATATATATATATATATATATATATATATATGTGTGTGTAATGTGTTTATAAGTGTGTGTGTGTGTGTGTGTGTGTGTCTATATATATATATATATATATATATATATATATATATATTAATATATATATATCTATCAGTGTCAGTGATGTAACAGACAGCATACTCGCCTTTGGTGCAGGAGGTTGTGGGTCCTATTCTCACACCACATGCATAGATTACTGGTACTGTAATGAAACATAAGGGGGAGGGTACTGCACTTCTGAATTTGTCATCCTTCAGATGAGCCATTAATATGTAATCACATCTGCTTGAGTTGGTGGTAGCTCAACTGGATGTGAAAGTTTCCATAGCAGATATCAAAGAGAGTAGGGGCACTTTCTTTTGCACTATTTACTCTATTCTCAGCACAAAAATGAAACTTTTATATTATTTACAATGCTTTTCTTGCAAAATTAAATCATAAAAGAAACACATTATTTTGCAATTAATTTCACACAAATATTCTCCTCCTTTTCCCACAACCACATTCTTATCTTACTTAATAATTCTGCTAAATTCCATTTCTTATTAAACAATCCTTGTCAATCTTGTCTCCCATACATTCCAAATTACTTCAAATTTGTATCCAATATATCAACTAATTCTTTATCTGCAATCCCTTAATAACCATACAAATTCAAATCCATATGGAATCATCTACAGTTTTATATTTCTGAATAATAGAACTTCAATTTTTTCCCATAACTTCTTTACCTTTTCACTTTCTAACAATGTTATGCTGGCTCTACTTCACTACAAAATGGACATAAGGTTTATGAATATATTTTATATAACATATTACCCTTAACATTTAACTTATGTGTACACAATCTCCAGAAAAATACTGGCACTGCTGTATATTGAACAAAAATCTTTTTTCGTTTTTTAATACCTTCACTAACATTCCTAATTAGTCCTTCCCAAGGATTTACACCTTAACATTGTAACATTCTTAATTAATCCCTCCCAAGGATTTACATCAGATTTCATATTAATAACCTTATACTGTTCTCTCATTGACATATTAATATTTCTATTAGCAATACCTCACATTCTTATTTTTTGCTGATATTCCATAATTTCTTCTCTTTAACAACATTTTTGCCTTTTAAATCTTCCTTCAGTCTTTCCACCAGTTTCCATATTTAATTTTAAGTATATTAAATATAGATACCAAACTTATATTACTTTTATCCTTTTCAACTAACATTTAAATAAATTCATGGAAGCCATATAAATAGTTGGGCTAATTAAACCTTTGCCATCATCTTTCTGATTCACATACAAAACGTATCTCCTAACCAGATTTAATTTACTAAGCCAGAAGCAATAAAACACTGCTTGCAGCAATTCTTTTTCTATTCTACTTGGAATAGTATATACCTTAGCCAAATAATCTATTTTACACAAGATAACTGAATTAATCAAATACATGTTTTTCTTGGTTTACCTTTGTTTTGTCATACGCTGTGTGTCCGATGTGCATAACGCCGAAAGTACAGCTGCAAAAAATGAAAATGCTGATTCACCATGTGTTTGAATGGCAAATAAGCAAATGCTTTTTTGCTTTTCAAATACACAGATTAAATGTTGGAAATGGCTTTCCAGGAAACCATTTTTGACTTTTGATCCCTCGATGTTCTTCGTATTTCGGCAATACGGGTCTCACAACAGGACAATTTCACATACCATGTGCGACAAAATGAAGGCAAACCATTTTCTTATATGACATTCTCAATATTTTCTATAATCTTGCTGTGCTAATAATATTTTCAGCTAAACTTTTTCATTGTTATATTTATTTTGTTTCTATAAATTTAGTACATTCTATATCCCCTGCTTTACCTAAATCATGACTATTTTCATTATTTCATTCTAAACCTACTTCTCCTAAACTGCTGCAAACACAACTAATAATTTTCCCATCTATCTTTTATTATTTGCAATTATAATAACATCATCTGCATATGGTCAAAAAATTGGGATAATCAAACATTCATTTACATAATAATTTCTCTCTAACATATTTCTCAACACCTTAGTTGTTATTGCATTCATAACTAATAAAAACAATATCCCACTTATAGGACACCCTTATCTCAATCATCTATTTATTTTTATTCTAGAACTTAACTAACCATTAACTAACATCCTCACTTTAGCACTCTTCTATATTGATTGTAACAGGTTTAAAATCCTCCCATCCACACCATTTTCTTTTAAAATATACCATAAACTATCATAATCAAAACAAGCAAATGTCTTTTTAACATCACCTAATAACTTCTCTTCTTTATTCCTGTTTATTTCTTACAACCATTAATAGATCCTGACTACTTTTCCCCTTAACACCAACATGTCGTCCACCATTAATCACCAATAACCTTATTAAATTGAACTTGTA